>NW_012267259.1:15931993-15938875 GCF_000151885.1 Dipodomys ordii | reverse complement strand
AACACATGTATGAAAGAAAAAACATTAAAATACATATCTAAGGGTTCATTTTCCTGACATCACATTATCTGACCTTTTCCGCTTGACTCGTACATGTACTAGATATTGCAAATAAGGGAAACCATGGGACCTATGTTTCTTTGGGCCTGGCTTACTTCACTTAATATAATTTTTTCCAAGTTTGTGAAAAGAATCTTTGAGCTAAGGATGTAGCTAAGTCGTAGAATGCTCATTTACCATGGGAGCCCTAGCAAGGAAGGAAAAAACACATACCTTATGGGGGATTTTTGTTTTGTTTTTTGGTGCTGGTCTTGAGCTTGAACTCAGGGCCTGGGCACTGTCGCTGATATGTTCAATGCTAGCAGTCTACCACTTTGAGCTCCAGACCCAGCTTTTTTTTGGGGGGAGGGAGGGAAGGGAGTTAATTGGAGATAAAGAGTTTCAGGGACTTTCTTGCCTGGGCTGTCTTTGAACCATAATCCTCAGATATCTGCCTCCTGAGTAGACAGGATTACAGGTGTGAGCCATTGCCACCTGGCAAAATTCACACTTTTTAATCCTCACCATGCTCCCCCCCACTCCACCCTACCCCCGGCCATCATAGAGCAAATGGAAAGTAGGAAGCAAATTACATCCAATGTGAAAGCTAACATGGCCAAGTACTTCAGTGTATAATCTGTCAGTACTCATGCATCTGCTAGGGGGCCACAGGGTGGGCAACTGAGGATGAGAACAGACTAAGCCAAGGGAAGACCTCTCAGCAGCCCAGCATGCTGCAGACTGGGTGAAAACAAGAGGCACACTGAGACTGCAAAGTTCATCTGTCACCACTGCTTAGCCTACTCTTTCCTGACTAAAACAGTAACCTAGGATTCTGTACACAGCCACACTATAAATCAAACACTTGGTGCAAAACATTTTCTGACACACAGGTCTTGTTGAATAAAAGGGGGGGGGGGAGAGTGTTAAGGGAACGGAGATGAAGCTCAGCAGTAGAGAGCCTGTCTAGTAACCACAAAGCCCAAGTTCAAACTCAATTCTCTCTCTCTGTCTCCTCTACCACCTTTCTCAGGAAGTGACTAGGAGGATAAGCTCCATCACAAGTAAGACAGTAAACTATGAAACAAGGAGCTCTACTTAGGAAAGAGCAGAAAAGTACTTAAGTTGATGACACAGATTCCTCCTGTCAGATTCTGTAAGAGCTTCTGCTGCTCTCCCCTGTGAACACAGGCCACCTTTCAAGAGCCAGCTCCATTGCAACACCTTGGATGAAGACAGGAATCCAAGCTTGCAGGAGTAAATTACACTGGCATCCATGGCAAGAAGAGTTGTATGTATCAGATCTCATTCTGAAATCTACTAGCAATGTGACATGTGAGTCTGGACAGACTGCTTAACCTCCCTGGTCTTCATTTCCTCATCGTCTGTGTAACAACGAAAATGGGCTATCAATGATGAGGCCTAAACGTGGCAATTACACCGATGGATGAAAACACTAACGTCCTAATAAAGTTCTAAACACCGGTACTGGCTCCATCAGTTTGATATTCAGCAAGAATGTATTCCCCAAATAAAACATTATCTTCTTTTTTACCTTAACAACAGTATTGAGCTGGGAGCCAGTGGCTCATGTGCTTATAACCCTAACACTTTAGGAAGCTGAGATCTGGAGGACTGTATTTGAAGCCAGCCCAGGCAAGAAAGTCCTTGAGATTCAATGTCCAACTAACCTCAAAATGCTAACAGGAAGGCCATGTGGTAGAATGTCAGCCATGAGCAAATGTAAACTGAGCAAGAGCACAAGGCCCTAAGTTCAACCCCCGTACTGGCACAGAAAACAACAACAAGCAGTATCAATAGGCAAAATAAAAATGGTTGCCAGGCGCCAGTGGCTCACGCCTGTAATCCCAGCTACTCAGGAGGCTGAGAGCTGAGAATCACAGGTTTTTGTGGGGTTTTTTTGTTTTGTTTTTTGTTGGGTTTTGTTTTTGTTTTTTTTTGTCAGTTGTGGGGCCTAAACTCTGGGCCTGGGCGCTGTACCTCAGCTCTTCACCTCAAGGTTAGCGCTCTACCACTTGAGCCACAGCACCACTTCCAGCTTTTTCTGCTTATGTGGTGCCGAGGAATCGAACCCAGGGCCTCATGCATGCAAAGCAAGCACTCTACCACTGAGCCACCTTCCCAGCCTGAGGATCCCTGTTTGAAGCCAGCTGGTGCAGGAAAGCCAGGAGGCTCTTCTCTCCAATTAACCACAAAAAGCCCTAAGTCAAGTGGTGACTCAAAGCAGTAGAGTTCAGGGATAGCATCGAGGGCCTGAGTTCAAGCCCCAGGACCTGCACAAAGAAAAAAAAATTATTGTCAAAGGTAGTATTTCAACTGAAAACCAAGTGAAGCTTTAATAATAACAAGCACCTTCATTATCATAAACAATAAAACCAGGAAAGGAACATACAAAGTGGTAGGTCAACCAAAGAGAACATGTCTCACTCTGAGCGTGTAAAACCTATACCTTCGACCATTCAGGATGCCAGCAGTGAAGTCAGATAATTAGGTATTCCACAAAGATCAACTCACACTCAACCACTAGCAGCGCCAAAGATCTAACTCTCTGGAGCACTGACTGGATATGCTTTGGGTAGATAACCATAAAAATGAAAACTAAACTACCTGAAAGTACTAAAACAAACTTACCTAACAGGAGCCACCTACTCTTCAGCCTTCTTAAGCTCAAGTGTACCTACGAGAAACCATCTCATGCTGTCACTAAATTGCTGTACGTAGTCGGATACCTCTCTGAATTTCACTTGGTGGAAAATTTCAGGATGGCATCACGACACCCTCAGGGCTTTCTGATGTTCAGATCACTGCTTCCCATCTTCAGAGGAAACTTGGATCAGGACTCTCCTCCTTCTTTGCTACTGCTTCACAGAGGGTTTTGGGGAAGCTGGATAATCCAGCACCACACCAATCTGAGGGTAGTGCCTTTTAAGAAAATGTTTAAGAGTGATGGCTGGTAAGAGGGGCATGACAGTAGCTGACCAAATACCATGAGAGCAGAAACAGCTGCAAGGCAGACAGAGGGTGACCAAGCAGACGGGGTGGCAGACGCAGGGCCTTCACCACACTATGCTGTGTCACTCATACACATACACACACACACACACACACACACACACACACACACACACACACACACACACACACACACACACACACACACACACCCGCCCCACCCCCACCGCAGGCAAACACTGAAACCTCTGTGCTCACCCATCACTGTCCAGCTGCTTTAGTTTCCTTGTCCCTTTGGTCTCAGTCTTTCACACAAGAAAACTCAAGACTCTTATATAGGGGCTGTTCACTAATCACAACAGTCTTTTAACATATAATGATTACTATTACACTAATCATTACTGTTAGCACTTGTTATATCCCAGGCACCTAGTATCTACCTGCAGTGTCTCACTTAATTTTTATACCAATTCTGAGAAAGACAATATTATTTTATAGACAAAACAATAAAAAAAAAACTACCCTATAAAATGGAAATGTTGAAATTCAAAGCCTGGTCGATTACCCCCTTGACAGCCTGCCTTCATCTTTGTAATCTAAGTCTTCTACTCTGGCTTAGCTAATAAGCAAACTTTGTTCTTCTTGCCTGTTTTTGTCAGAAAAATGCCAAGCAGTTCTAGACAGCTGGATTTGGACTTTACCAGCTATGTGAAGCAAAGCCACAGACAATGTGCTCTGGAGTGGTTACTGTCCACACATCTCTGGAAGCAAGTGTGCCTATTTGGCCCATCAGTCACTCAGACACCATCACAGCTCCACAAGAAGAGGTTTTCTCTGTGCGGGGATGTTTGGACTGTGGAGTTATCAGTGTCGTGATTTACTCAGTTGAGCAGAGCAGCTCAGTGAGGAATAAACAATACAAAACACCAAGAGCTTTTGAAGATCTACAAAGCAAGTCTTTGCAGTTTTATGTAGAAAAAAAAAACTTTGTAAACAACAAACTTTCGGCACACAAGGTTCCCACTCAGTGCCCAAGCTCCCTGAGATGTGCTGCAGACACAAAGGGAAAGATAGCCCAGGGCAAGCATCCCACCCGAACATGAGTAAAGGCAGGCCAGACACAGACACAAGAAACAAAACCATCATAAATGGTACCAAGAACTAGGAAGGGTACGAACAAATACTCAGGATTGTCAATGAGTGACAAGGAAGCCAAGGAGGACATCTCTGAGGTGGTGACACAGGCAGTAAGACTAGGAATAAACTAACCATCTGAGGGGCCACTGAAGGACACTGTAGGCAAACAGCTACTGTGTCAAGGCTAGGGAGGCAGGGGCTGTGTGCAACAATGAGGAACAGAAAGGCAGGGTGTAACCAGGTTCAAGATAAGGCACTGTGCTTCTTGGCAGCTGTAGAGACTAAAATTGGAAAGATAGGCAGAGAACTAGGCAGAAATCCTGAACCTGACTTAAGAGTCTAGACTTACTTAAATGAAATACATTCTCACTTAACCCTCCGAGGTTGACTAATGTCCTTAAAAGACTGAAAGGGAATCAATCCTTGTTCAAGTCACATAGCTAGTCAGTGGATGCTTTCACACATCCCAGATATCCCTGGTGAGCACTGAAGTCTTAAACGGCATATCAAAATACCAGCAAGACCAAGGCCGGGCTTAAGAAGAATTTCATGTGTGCATTTATCATCATGAAGTCCTTGAGGTCAGCTTAAGTAAGCTGTACTCTCGGTCCTAAAGCCTTCACAATGAAGAGCTAAATCAAGCCATAAGCACAGAACAAATCACCCTTAAGAACAAGAAGGCAAGGTGACTCTCAAGACAACGTCAAACATGCTCCATCGCTGTTTCTCTTTTGATACACAGATGACTCTATATCAATCTCATCCTGTAAGTATTCCCATCCTACCACACATACAGTCAGAAAAACGACAGGGAACCAACACTGAAGATCCTCACTAGCACAAGACAGCACACAGCACAAGTGCTCATCTGAGTTCCAGGTCATAGACTGACCTGCCCTTATCAGGCCTTAAAACATCGTGCATCAACATCCACTGAAGAGCTACAAATACCAGAAGGAACTTGGGATTATCTTACACACACACACACACACACACACACACACACACACACACACACTGTTTCTTGTGACTGAGCATTTTAATGAAAGACTAACAGTAACTAAAAAAAATTGAAAAATGAGTATTTTTTCCTTTTCTAGAGCATATGACTTTTAAGTAAGATTTTACAAATACTTCTTTGAGAAAAATAAAATGTACTATCACTAACACAGAAGTTCCCAAAATACTGGCCTCAGTGGAAAAGAACAGCAGCGTTTTCTCTATGGAGCGAAGTTATACAAGGCAGTCTAAAAAGAAAGACAAGGACATTAAAAAAAAATAAAGAAAGAAAAAAAGAAAAAGACCTCTTCAGGCGGGGGATATGGCTCAGTGGTATAGGGCCTCTCTTGAGGTCCTGAGTTCAAGTCTCAGTGCCATTAATTTTAAAAAATTAAGGAAATAAAGGAAAACAAAAAGAAGACCTTTTCAATTCTAAAGCAAGACTAGAGAAAAACCTAGGAAGGCAAAAAAAAAAAAAAAACTAGGAGCCCAGTCAGCAAGGCTTCACACAACACCCAGTTCTGTGGTTGGCATTCAAATCCCTTCCTCACCACTCCCCAAAGAGGACCTAACCAAGGAGGGCAGCCAGGGGTCACTCAGCATGTGCCCTTGGCGGGGAAGTCAGATTTAAGGCCAGCTTGCCTTGCAGGAGGGAAAGGGGGAAGGCAGGTGTCTCCCAGCCGATCAACATGAGAATGTCTTTCAAAAGAAATGCTGAGAAATAAGATGAAGGACTAGCTGAGAGCCCCCACTCAGGCCACAAAGTGGAAAAGCTCCTGCAAAAACCCCTAGCGAGGGACATCACCCCCAAGACAAGAATCAGGGAGGGTGGTGGCACCAGGTTAAGGTGGAGCGGGGATGGATCCCGAACCTTCCCACAAGCGTGCGTGCACGCGGGACTTGAAGTGACATCAGAACCGGGCTGGGGAGGGCCTCACAGAATCCCAGCCGTTCTGTGCCTGCGAAGCCTACTTGTTTCAATAAAACTGACTCTTCCCGGCTTTACGGATTCTGTTCAGAATTCATTCATTCAAGAAGGCTAAGTGGATCGCACGTTGCTTTCTATGCTGGGGGAGAAAGAAAAAAAAAATCTTTTTTTTTTCCATTCTAAAGCAAGACTAGGTTTAAAAACAACCACAGCAAACATTATGGCCAGGTAACCGCGCTGCCTGGTAGGACCGAGACCAAGGCAGACACTTCACCTGGAGGTGGGTCAAAGTTTACTTTTGTGTGATGACGAAATGTACTTTCACCCAAGCACTCGGTGCATTAAAAGCGCCTGCGGTGCAGCCTGGCCGGTCCTTCATCGCGGTACTGTAAGGAGCAGCATGTGCCGGTTCTCTCGCCGGGCCAGACGCATTTGTGGAACTGGACCCAACATTATATATATTATGTATTACGTATTTACATACACACATATATATACATATATGCACACACACCCCGAAACCAGAGTTGCACCCCACATTCCCATCAACCTCTTAGCTGCAAACAAGTGGGGAGGAGAAGCCCACCCCTCCCGTGCCGACTCCCCGCGAAGTTGGCACGCACATCCCTACACCGATCCCAACTTCTCCGTCAGGCCCGGGTCCCGACGGCGCCCCCCCCCCAAGTTGCCAACTCAGGCAACAAATGCCACCTTCCGGCCTGGCCCGGCTCCGGCGCGGCGCCCCGCGGCGCCCGTCCTCCCCGCTCCTCTCCTCCCCCCCCGCCCCGGCCTGCCCACATCTTTAA
>NW_012267259.1:15876730-15931342 GCF_000151885.1 Dipodomys ordii | reverse complement strand
CTTCGCGCGCGTGGGGCGGGGCTTCGCGCGCGTTGGGGGTGGCGCGCTGGAACTGAAGGGACCTGAGCGGTGCAGAGAGCCGAGGGCAAAGGGCGCGGGGCTCCGAGGGCCGGACCGGAGGGCGTTCGAGCGCACCCCAGGCCCAGCTCTCCCCGCCCACAGGACGGTCGCCCCTGCAGCTCCAGCTCTGGCCTTCCTGCTGTCCCTGGACGCGGAAGGGAGACCCGGACCGGCCCTGGGACCCCCCCCACCCCCGCCCTGTGGACCCCAGGTCGCCTCCTGGCCACCCGGGCCAGGCCACCCCGGGGCCCTTCCCGCACCGTCTCTGCCCCACGGATTTCGTTGTCCAGATGAGAGAGGAAACAGTTACTGCTGCTTTGATGTCACTCCCTGGAAATTACAATCGCCCTGTAATCCTAGCTACCTGGGGACCTGAGGATCGCGGTTCGAAGCCAGCCCCGGCAGGAAAGGAAGTGACTCTTCAGGTGGCAGAGCGCTAGGCTTGAGCACACAAGCTCAAGGACAGCTCCCAGGCCCGAAGTTCAGGCCCCGGGACCATCTCTCTCCTCCCCACCCGACCCCCATTAAAATCTGGGTTAAGAATTGCTGTCTCTTGAGTTGTATGGACTTCTAAGAAAGAAAACTGACAGTACAAAAGACAGCTGGGGAGAACAACTTTAAAATTGCTCATGTGAATTCCCATCTCAGTTGTCTCTCAAATATCAAGTAGCTGGGGTGAATTCTTGTACACGTCCAGTGTACCATACTCATAGAAACAGAAAGTCTGGCTTATTAATAGAACAGTTGGATTTTCAAGTGATAGAAACAGCTCTTTTCATTATTATTGTTGTTGTTTGTGCCAGTAGGAGGGGTGTAAACTCAGGGCCTGAGTACTGTTCCTTAGCTTTTTCACTCAAGGCTGGAGTTCTCCCCCTTTGAGCCACAGCTCCACTTCTGTCTTTTTGGCTGGTTGATTGGAGAGAAGACTCTCATGGATTTTCCTGCATGCACAGCCTTTGAACCTTGGTCCTCCTACCTCAGTTTCCTGAGTAGCATTGCAGGCATGAATCACACCATGCCCAGCCTTACAATCCGTTTTATAACCAGTGGAATGTTCAAAGTTTTCATCAGACTATTTGTCATCTTCAGTTTTGACTCTCTACCTACCTCCCTTTCAGCAGTCTCCCTCTGTAGTCCAGCTTAGCCTTGAACTCACAATCCTTCTGTCTTCCAAATGCTGAGATCATACAGCTCTGCAATCACAGCTTGGATAGTTCACATACCTATATAACCTTCAAGTTGTGCATTTGTAACTTCAAATCCCGCTTTTGTTGAAAAGGAGTAGATGGGGAAAACCCAAGATGGCGGCCTAGAGACAGGGCAATAGCAGAACTCTGCTTAATAAAAACTACAAAGCTCTAACCTGGAAATCTAGCTCAAGAGTAGATGCCAGGGAAAGGCAATAGTCAGAGCCTAGTGCCAATCAAGAAACGAACTTATAACCAGAAGGAGGAGAGAAATCAACAAAGAACCTAACCAGTCCATGTAACCAGGTGTAACCAGGACCTATAAAAAGGAGTAGATGGGTTCTAGGTGTGACAATTACAAAATACAGGGAAAAAAACTTGAGGCAGGACTGCAATGATGATGATGATTATTACTGCACATAGCAGTTAGTAGCAGGATACATGTATGTATGTATGTGTATATATGTATATATATAACTAGGGATTACAATAAACTCCTGTGTATCTCATGTTTCTCATTTTAATCATTCTATTAGCTCAGTATTATTATTTTTCAGATGAGGAAACAAGTTTCTAGAATATATCATGTATTAAATCTCTCAAAATTGTACATCTACTGTAGGGATAGAATTGGAATGCAAATTTAGGTCTCCATGATAACTGAATATGAACTCTTAACCACCCACTAAATTAAAATAATAGCAATGACTATACTGAGATAGCCACAACTTTAGTGTGGAAGCAATAATGTCTGAACATATCATTGGAATTCCCATGCGTGACTGGATGCCAAACACGTCTTGTCTTCAGGCATATATTCTCCTGGTAGCTGTCCACTACCAGCCACTCTTCTTATGAACAACTCATCATTCCTGAGGGGAACACCTTTGCCCTGCTCACACTCAACACAAATGAGATAATGTGCCTATGGCTCCCCTAAATAGCAGGTGATGACATCATAGTCCACATGAAAAGAAAGAGAATCTTAACTGGGTACAAATACAGAACTGGTTCTGATGCCAGCCTCCGCTACCTTCCTCACAAAAGCTTGTTTTGCACGAGATAGTCAATTGCTGTTATTTGCAACCACGAATGCTGTGTGACAGACGTGCTAAGAAATGGCCATGGTAAAGAGTCATATGGAAAATCTATTCGCTTAGCAGAATAGGCAGGTACATAATCCTGCCACTTTCTCCTACAAGGATGGCTTTTTTTGTGTCTGCTGGCTTTGGCATTGTCCTTGAGCCTTTTTGCTCAAGGCTATTTTCTCAAGGCCGGTGCTCTACCAATTGAGCCATATCTCCATTTATGGCTTTTTTTTTAGTGGCTAATTGAAGCTAAAACTCATGGACTTTTCTGCCTGGGTTGGCTTTTAACTGTGATCTTCATCTCAGCCTCCCGAGTAGCTTAGATTACAGGCGTGCGCCACTGGCACCTGGCTTAAGCTTTTGTAGAGGCTGGTGACCTTCACTTAGCACCCTCAGCAGCCTCTTTTTCCCACAACCCAACCGCATCTTCTTTCTCCAGGTCTCCAACACTGGGATTTCAAATGATTTTTCTGAAATGACCAAGTTGAAAGCGATGTCATAACTTGAACTCCTCAAGTCTTTTTTAATTTCTAATACGAAACTTTTTTTTCCTCTTTGCAGAAGCCAGCCAAGAGAGGAGCCTTAGCTTAAAGGTAGCAGCAGGTAGAGATGAATAGAGCAGCCTTCTAACCTATTTTCAGCCTTTCAGTGACAAGCTAAAGTGCCTGCTGGGTCCCTGGAGAAAGCTGCAAAGAAAATAAAATGCAGCCTGTGTACTTCCTTCACGCCTTCCCTTTATGCTTCGCTGGCTTCCTAGCTTGTGGTGCAGCTTATCTGCCAGGCCATCAGAGATCCCTCTACAGTACTTGGACTGGGCTGAACAGTGCCCATAGGATTCCTGCCTCTCCCAAAACCTCAGAATGTGACTTTGTTGGAATTGAGACCTTCAGAGCTATAGTTAGTTGAGATGAAGTGAAACCAGGGTAAGTGGGCACTTAGTCCAATGTGACTGGTGTCTTTATAAGAGGAGAAAAGATAGGAGATACACATACACACACACACACACACACACACACACACACACACACACACACACACACACAGTGTCCCACAGAGCCAGCAGGTGGAATGATACCTCTGCAAGCCAAGGAACATGGAGAATTGGGATGCCATTGGGTATAGAGAGGAAGCAAAGGGTCTTCATAGAACCTGCCCAGACCTTCATTGTGTACTTTGAGTAGCCAGAACTGTAACACAGGATCTTTGTATAGTCTTAAGAATCCCAGTGCATAGGCAGCACAGTCTCCTCCCAATCAAAGCTTCTCTGTGAAGACCACTGCACTTTCGATCTGGTTTTCCCAGGAAGGGGCCAGGTTGTAACTGTTTTTCTGGCCCAATTGCTAAGAGTGACTTGTTTCATGTCAAAAATCATTCAAGTTTAGATGGTACGTTCTGCATCAAATAGTGATGCAGTGGAGGGCGCTCAGAGTTCTCCGACAGGTGACCCTCCTTCTCTTCCCATCCCAACCCACAGCTTCTTTGTCTTACACTTTACCAGGCTACACTGGGGAGGAAGTCCATCTCTAGATATTCTCAGGGAGGTACCTTAACATCTGCTTTTCTACTTGCCTAGAATTTTCTTCCATCTTACCCCCAATTTCTGATTGTATTTCTTTAATATCTTTCATATTCATCATCAGACAAGTTTCAGATTTACCACCTCAGAAATTATGTAACTCTGCTTATAAGCTTCACTGTTGGTTCCATCTTTTCTAGAATATACGTCACAGGGACTTGGAATGAGTTTTCCAAGAAAGGCTAAATGAACCCTTCTCTCTACTCCCTGAACTTTCAATAATGCAAGTTTTAATGAGCCAACAAAGTATGAAATGCACAGAAAGACCAGACAGTTGATGCTGAATGCCATTTTCATGAAAGCGAGAGAAGTGAAGACTGTAGACAACATTAAATGATATCTGAAGAATAGACAATAGCTTGGGAAAATATTTTCAAGGATGTTGGAGACAGGGTCAACTCCGGTCTGTCTTCTGGAGGAGCTAGCCTTTAGCTTAAGGCTTAGAAGCATCCTGTCTATGGGCTATAGGAGGCCCCCCACAAATCATTTGGTCTGGCCCTGCCAAGGGAACAACAAACATAAATTGAAGCATTTAATCTAGGAGCAATTTTCAATAGCAACATAAATTGATTGTAAGTAAATTATAACATAAATTTTGAAGGGCAATCACAAAGTCACTGTGAGGTCACCAATGTCCTGAGGTATCATCTTATATTTGGCTCGACTTACATGTCTGTCCATTATGTACTTGCATGTTAACAGAATGGGAGAAACCCAGCAAAGCCTGGGATTTTTTTTGTTTTTGCTTTTGTTTTTTTCCCTTATTTCTCTTGGTCTGTAGCATTCCACCCATTGGATCCTTCTGGAATGAGGGTCTTTGTAGAGTAACAAGGAAGGGAGAGAGTAGCCTTTCCAGATTTCCTGGCTTTCATTGGGGAAGAGAGGTTCTATTTCTATGACTCACCTTTGAAAGGAGAAATCTAGTTTCTGTTACTTGCTTTCAGGGAGTAAGAGGAAAGAGGGCAGGAGAGACCTTGTTTCTGAAGTCCTTCAAATGTCTCCAGCTCAAAGTACTTCTTGTGTCAAAGTGTTACCCCTTAGGGCACTATGTTCAGAATCCTGACAATAGGACTCTTGCTGCAGGCAAGAGTGTCACCAAAGGATGAGAAATTTGATCAGATGTCCTGGGTGATAGTTCTTTCTTAAACTGACTTAACCACGTTCTTGCTAAATCTGGGTTATGTAGGTTGATAGGAACGAAAGACCTGCAGGGTGCAAGGGCTTGGAGGATCCTGTTAGGTGTTCACAGTCATAATAGATCTGACATCACCAGGCTTCTGGGGGGATGGAATGATTTATAAAGTACTTAGCACAAGGTAGACTTATCACAAATCTCCAGTATGTGGCACTTTTCTTTCGCGCCTTACTGTTGTTGTGGTCATGCATGTATATGATTAAGTGAAGCACCATTCTCTTCCTGAGAGAGGTTGAAGTGCAGGAAGCCATTTACAGGATTTACACTGCAGAATTTACCTTCAGCACCTGACAGTGCTGAACATATTGGGGTGGTTTAATGACATTTGTTTCTTTAAGAAGCATATGACAGAATTCTAATTTTGAATGAGGCCAAATGGATGGTGGGAGAAAAAATAAAAACTGACAGAAAATTTGTTTTCCAGAGTTTCCATTAGTTCTATTCACAAAATTCCAAGACATGCTTAGGAAAATTATTACCAATTTGTGACTGGCATTTGGATGGGTATTTTATTTGAAGGAATACATACATGAAAGTAATTAGATAACAGATACCAAGTTTGCCAAACTTTTGAGTTGACTGTAATTGAGTCACTCTTTAACAAACTTTATAATACATGCTTGCAAGCAAGAGATCTCTCATTTGTTTATTCCAAATCATGTTTCAAGTCCCACTTACAAAAACTTTAGGTTTTGGCAAGTAAGTCTTTGGTCAATGACTTTGTAAAATACTTTAATTCATTTGGAGATGGACATTCCTCTGCCAAAAAAGAAAACACATAAAACAAAACCCAAACTCAGGTTTTGTATTAAAGAAAACCAAAAACCAACAGTAGTCCAAGCAGTGTCTAGATTAGGGTTATAAAAAAAAAAAGACAACTCCATAAACTGTGCTGCCTTAAAACAATAGAAATTGTTATATCCCACAGTCCTGCGGGCTGTATATCCAAGATTAAGGTATCAATAAATCAGTTTCCTTGTCTGCCAGAGCCCATTTCTTTGTTTGTAGAGCAATTTTTGTTCTTCGTTGCAGAAGGAGAGGGCGGCATGGGTTCTCATTTATAAGGGCACATTCATCCTGGCTCCTTCACAAACTAATCACTTCCCAGTATCATTGCATTTGAGGAATTTTGGGTGGACCCCAACATGCAGATCACAGCAAATGGGGAAAGTGGATTTCAATTAGGAACTCTTGCAATGGCAAGGGGGTGGTGGAGAAAGACAACTCAATATCAGAAGAGGCTCAATTCCAAATACATCATACTGGCATTTCACAGCCTTGAGCAGTGTGTTATCAGTGGTTGGAAAATTACTAAGAGGAAAGATCAGAGGCAGTAGAGACCCTGACTAAGCCAACTTGACCAGATTTTGCTGAGGGCAGGCTAGAATGAGCACTATGAAAAGGGGTGAAGGAGGAACCTGATCACATGCCCTGGATGATCAATTTATGAAAGGCAAGCTGACTTTACAAACTGACTTAACAGGCTTCTCAGGGTACCTGGCGGGCGATTCTGGGCTTGCATGGGTGGGGCCAAGTTCAGAAAAGGACTTTCAGGAGCCCAAATAACCTTTGGTAAAAGAGATAGTTTTTGTTTTTTTTTTTCCTGATTTTAACTTGCATTATTATTTTCAAAAGTTAAAAAAAAAGGTGTATAAGTTCCAAATTGTCTTTAGTAGTTAACCTTTGTCCTCTCCAGTTAAGCAAACAAACAAACAAAGACAGAAATACCTTTTTTGTTTTGATAAACCTTTGTCCTGCTCTTGGCAAATACAGTAGAAGACAGGCATCCAAGTCTTTCTAAACACCTTCTCCTCCACCTGGTCTCCCACGTTGCTAACTGGTATTACAGGGTACCTCACAGTTTACCATCCAGACACATTCTCACCAATGAAAATACCTTAAATCTGATGAAAGGTTGACTCGTCCCCTTAGAGAAAAACTACAAGACAGGCATTGGAAAGGAATGTAAGGAGTGATGTCTAAGACTGCCAATGAATGATTACTATATCACTTAGGTTAAGAGTATAACTTAAAAAGAACTTAATTTTCTCTCTTCTATTAACAGAACGTATTTAGAAAGTACAAGATCGATGCCAAAGAAAAGTAATGCAGTGTCATTGCTTAGCAGTAATACATAGAATTTTGACATTGGTATATATACATGTTCTATCCTGAGTACCATCTTGATGGCCAAGTGACTGGAAGTGAAAGGTGTCCTGTGTGAGTGTTTTCATGAATGACTTCCCTGCACGACTCCTGTTAATGTCCACCTGGGCTCAGAGGTTTGGCTCATACTAGGGACAACAGGTGCTAAGTACATTTGCATAAGTGCTAGACTCTATGCCAGACTTGCAAAAGGTTGCTCGAAACCTTTTCTATTTGAGTTAACTTACTGAGATAGCTTTAGATTAGGAGGGGAGAGGGAAGGAGAGGAGAGAGAGAGAGAGAGTGAGTGAGAGAGAGAATCATCTGCTAGTGATGGAGGGATAGATTTCCATTGCATTTGAAGTCAAGTGATGAAGAGCTTCAAGATAGCCAAACAGAGAACTTGACCTATGCCCTTGCATGATGAAAAGCCTAGACAGACTGCCTTGGCTTGTGGCCATAGTTCCCACTTACTCCTCTTTGCAAAAGTCTTTCAGAAGAGTGTGTCTTTGCTTATTTAGGATTTGTTTGTCTGGATTTGTTTTGCAGGACTTAAAGCTTACTGAGAGGACTAGTAAATCGGTGCATGCCTGGGAAGTTGGTGCTGAAGGCAAATCTAAGGGTGAGTTCTTCAAAACACACCTGAATCACGACAACTGTTGGTGAGAAGAGCTGGTCATGACCACAGCAGAGTCCTTCAGAGAACCATGGAGAAAGAAAGTAGCCTGGGATCTTTGTACTGTGACTGGATGGAACCTGTTCCTCTCAAGAGCTTTCTTTCCTAGTCTTTTTTTTTAATCTCTCCTTTCTGGAATATCTCACAGCAGACAGTAAATGTGGAATAAGGGAGAAGTAGAAAATGGCCAAAAAGATGACTGAAAATATTCTGTCCTCAAAACCCAAAGCCCTTGATGTTAGAGGTGAAGGAAACACCTTACATTGAGTGGTCGTTCTGAATTTTGATATTACAATGAACTGGGATTTTTTTTAATCTAAAAGTTATGGCTGGATTTGTTATTACCTCGCAATGCTTGGACAGCAAAGGTCCCACCAGAAGCCCCTTTTAAAGTCTACACAATAGTTTTGATGGGAATGTTTACTGCTCAACAAATGTCTGTCTTCATACAGGAGTTCCAGGGTACAACTATTTTCTTTTTTTAAAGAAAGGGGAACTATATTAATCACAAGAATAAAAGTCAAGCAATTTTTCTTTTTCGTTCACCAGACATACATTGAATTTCACATTGTTAAGCTCAGAGAAGACACAGACGTATTTCCCTGGACCTCATGAGAGATGAGGTTGAAGATTCACATTTGTGTCAGCTTGACAAACTGGCTGAGTAAAACAAATTGTTTCTTAACATCAATGGATACCATCCACCCAATGAAGACTTGGATAGAACAAAGTCATTGAGAAAGAGGAAACTAATGTTTCTTGACTCTGTGAGCTAGGACATCAGGTTCTTTTCTCCTGGTTTTGGACTTAGCTCCTACATTGGAACCTCCCGGGTATTGAGCCTGGTGGTCTGGAGCTTACACAGCCACTCTCCTGGGTCTCAGGTGTATGGACATAAACAGAGATCCTGGGGCTCCACCTGGACACCTGTAGAATTTGATAGCCTCCATAATTATGTGAAATTTCCAAATCAGAAAGACCGACCTAAGTTGTTTCTCAATGCACAACTCAGCCAAACTGTGAAGTAGTACTTGTTTATCTTTCTTTAGGGAGGGCAGGCCAGGGGAGCAGTACTGACATTTGAACTCACGGACTCACGTTTGAGGCCTTGAGTTTGAGCCTCTCTGCTGGGCCATGCCTCCTGCACTGTATGTTTGCTGGTTCGTTTTGAGATGTTCTCCTTTCCCACCAGTGTGCGTTCCTGGGCTGTGTTTCCTGGCTTCGGGCTTCTGGGCATTGCTGGGCTCACAAGCATCTGCCACTGCTTCAAGCTTCCTCCTGTGAAAATGGAGTCCCATGGGCTTTTTTTTTTTTTTTTAACCTCGACTGGCCTTTGAACTATAATCCTCCCATTCTCAACCTTGTAGGTAGGTAGAATTATAAGCAAGGCCCATGGTGTTTGGCCATGTTTATTATTTTAAACCACTAAGCTTTGAGGTGATTTATAGTTCAGATGTGCATTATTCATACAATTAATTGTACTAAGAAATGAAGAAGTTTCTAGTAAAATAGACATGACCGGGCACTGGTGGCTCACACTTGTAATCCTAGCTACGCAGGAGGCTGAGATCTGAGGGTTGCAGTTCAAAGCCAGCTGGGGCAAGAATGTCCATGAAACTCATCTCCAACAGACTATTCAGAAAAGATCAGAAGTGGCACTGTGGCTCAAGTGGTAGAGCACTAGCCTTGAGCACAAAGAGGTTCAGCGAAAGTGTCCAGGCTCCAGACCCTGAGTTCAACCTCCGGGACCAGCCAAAAAATAAAAATAAGGAATCACAAGTACTTTTTGTGTACTTCAGAAAAGGATAAAAATGAAAAAAACTAGACTTCAACTGTATAAAACAAAATAATTATTTAGAAAACAACTCTATTTTAGAAGTCTTTAACCAGAAATTACTATGTATTATAACCATTAAATTCTGACTTCCTTCACTATGTAAACTTCCTTGTAAGAAATAAATAAAAAAAGAGCATTCATTTAATAAGAATATTATTAAATTAAGTGCCATCTACAATGGAACTCATCAATCTAAGGAGGATAATGGACTGAAATTGTTAGATCATTATAGAAACTAAGCCAATGTGTTTTTTTCTAATTTAAAAAATTACTTCTAAATCAAATACACAGATTGGTGCAGCGTTCATGTGAGACAGAAGATGTTTGTTTTTAGGAAGTAATTGACATGGAACATGGACAATGTTCTAGTCCACTAATTTTATAGTCGTTGGTAGCTCCATCTAGATGGAAGAAAAGCATAGTCAGTAATTTCCTGAACTAGAGCAAAGTTTGTAATTAGCAGAGTTTGTTTAGATGGAATGAAGGAAGGAAAGGAAATGCTAGATTCATACATAGTAAGGTCATCTGAAACTCGCAGTAAACTTTCCATCCTAAAACGCAACTTTCATAGTTTTCTACTAACACATTGATTTCACTTGTTTATATATCTTCCATAACTCCTCAAAACACAGGCTAGGATGGAATATAGGAACACCATACAGTATTTCCTAGAATATAAAAACTTAAAAGTCACACGATTTTTGTTTAAGCCATAGAACAAAGCAGACAGTCATTTCTGTTTTGTTTTTATGGAGGAGGAAAGGGAAGGAATAAGTTGCCTTGTGAATTTTATCCTTTAGTTTACAAGATAGCTACTGGATATTTTAGAAAATAAAAACTAGTTCAACAGAAGGTGAAGATTACCAAGTCATTATTTAGGTGCGGAATTCCTATTGGAATTCCATTAAATAAATAATGTGTGAAGTGTTCATTTCCTTCCCAGGAATAAAAATACCAATTAAATTATCCTCTTTTAAACAGAATTCATGCTATTAGTTTTTTAAATTCATATAACTGGACTTCAATATTTCCTACTTGGTCATGTGGAGATTATGTATTGTGATAAAATCAATCAAATTATTTTTCATTGATTGACTACCTAACATTTTTTCCTATATTAAATTTTCTGTGTAATCACTTTCATGTTGTGGTAGTTTTAAGCTTGGGTGTTAACTTTTTCTTGAATAGAGAAACATGTAAAAATAATCAGCAGGAGAAATTTAGAGAATTGTATTCCAGACATCTTCTTACATGAATTCAAAGGCAAAGGCAGTGTGGTTTTAGGTGTAGTAAAAGATGCTGCCAGAAACATTTCTCCTCTGTTCGAAGTTTGCATAAAAATAGAAGTCCAGCTTTTTCTCACTCCTATTTATATTTTGTGCATCCATGCTATGTAGACTCTACCATGTGAATTTTTACTCCAGAATAAACCTGCCATTTTAGGATTTAAGACCGCTCAGTCTCATCTCAGGAGTGTCTGCTGTTATATTATTGGCTGACCCCTTGGTCTGGACCCTGTACCTCGCTCCTCCTTTCTCTCTCTGCTTAGATTTATAGACATATCAAACATCCCACACATTGAAAGTTATTTAATGAGTTTCCCAGCCAGGGTCACAAACTGATGGTGCATGTTTGACTTGGACATTTTATCCTTTACAAAAAAAAAATTACAAAAAAATCTTTAAAAAATAATTAAAATGTATTTCCAAGATATCAAAATTAATACTATGCACCAAAACCTACAATGGGTTTCTTCTGGGATTACACAGATTTAATGACATTTATTCTATTTTCTTGTTCCTGTAAAAGCCATTCGTGATCAAAGGACCGTAGAAGTTTAGACATTTTTCAGTAAGCAACTTTAGAACTCCACGTTTTGTTTGAATGTCAAGGTGATTCTTCTTCAATGTGAATTTCTTCTCACTATTTCTAAAGAGCTGTTTGGTTCCCCTGCTGAAGGGGCTGTTTGATATCCACTGGCTGTGGGTTAGCACCCTGAGAAAGAAGAGCCAGAAGACAAAGCTCACAAGCTTCACCGAAAATATGTGAGAACGCACAACCTTCTCTCCTGCTTTCACAGGAGACTTCAGATGCATATTGTAGACCAAGTGTATTTCAACTTCAGCAAGACATTTGACAAGGTATCTCTTATGGTATCTTTGAGGACTAGATAGAAAAATGTAAGCTAGAAGCAAAGGATATGTTGAAAGACTGATCCCTGGGTGAATGATCACAACTAAGAAATGTCAAAATGACCATAATCAAGGGTAAATGTTGTCCTTGGTTCTGTATTGATCAACATCATTAATGACTTGGAAGAAAAGAGGCAGCTCCTCAGATATACAGGTACCATAAAGTAACATCTGTGTGTGGTGGCTTGTATCTGTAATCACAGCGGGGGCGGGGGGGGGGACCTGGAGGTCACATAGACAGACCCTGTTTCAAAACAAACAATAAACAAGAGTGACAAAAAAGGGAAATCACAGGAAGATCTGTATGGTCCGATGAATTTGCTAAGACTTACCTAATAACTCTCTACATGTGGTCTTAAGTATTGAACAAGTGGAGGAAATGCAGCCCAACTCTAGAAGAAACATGAGTCAACAATAAGCTACACTTGTCACAACTCTCTTTGTGCCACATTCCTGGAAAGGTGGCATGCAGGTGAGGAGGGTCAGGGTCTACTCAGTGAGACCTCACTGGAGAACTTGTATTTGAGTTAAATGCCACAGAAAATGACCAGAACAGTAACAGAATTCCAAAGCATCAGATACGGGAACTCACTAAACACAAGAAGAATCTGAGGGAAAGCCAAAACCCTGGCTTTCTGGAGGACAGTGCAAAGAAGGATTAGAAACAGGAGCACCAGTGACTCAGTGTAATGGTAGCTACTAAGCAGGCTGAGAGCTGAGGATGAGGATTGAAGCCAGCCTGTGCAGCAAAGTCTATGACACTCTTATCCTATTAACCAGCAAAAAGCCAAAAGTGAAGCTGTGGCTCAAGTGGTAGAGTACTAGCCTTGAGAGAAAACGGTCAGGGACAGAGTTCAAGCCCTGGGACCAGTACAGGGGAAAAAAAACTAAACTAAATTAAAAAACGATTAGGGCCTTCTATCTATATCTACACACACACACACACACACACACACAAACACAAACACTTTTGGGGGGACATAATAGATTACTGTCAAGTCAATATTAAGATTCTTGGTGTTAGAAAATGTCATATTCCATTGAATTCAGGAAAGTGTCTTGGAAGGTTGTGAGATAAAGAAAAGATTTATTTATGTGTAGCATGAAAAGATAAAATGACTTATCAAGGGGAAAAGATGGGGAAAATGAATCCATGCTTTCAGAACAATTTGTCAAAATAAAACTAACATGAAATCTGTGAGTATGCTTGTACAAGATATCACTGCCAAGAGAAGTACAGAGAGGTCTTCCTGCTTTTTCCTGAGTGCCAACACACCTGCCCTGTCTTGCTCCTCAGTCACTTTCTGAGATTATGTCAGAAAAATTACTGGTAAAGTTAAGCAAAATTGTTGTGAGATTCAATCAAATGGATTCTTTAGACTAATAACACCATAGTCTCATTACAGGAAATGTTAGGTGGCACCTATTATAACAGCCTGGTTTTACTCTTGCTTAAGCTCTAGCACCGAATATGGCAGTTGTAATGATACCACAATCCCCTCTGGTTTTAGTATAGCTCTCAGCCACAGGTAGGGTTTTGCTTTTCCATCCCTGGGGCATCTCTTCATTTGGCATCTTTTACATTTGTTTTCTCAGTGGAGAAATGGTATGTTTTATTTGCATCAGACTATAACTTTTGAATATTAGATTCTTTCTCACACCTGAAAATTAGTTAAATGACCCATGTATCCACATTAAGATAAGTTGTAGATCAAACAAATTGTTTGATTCTAATGCATTTACCAACTGCAAAACTTGCATGCAATTCATTTGATGTCTGTCTCTGAGTTACAGATCAGAGCAATATTACTTTTGTGGAGAAATAATGAAAAAAATGGGAAAGAGGAGCAGTTCTAGCTTCTCAACACTGTTGGTGAATTGGAAGGAAGATGTGGGAGAGAGGGATGTGTTCAGGAATGCACAGTTCACATTAAGGACTATGAATAAGGGCTGTCTAAGACCAGGGTGTTAGGACAAACGAGAACAAGTGTAGTTCACAAATGGATGGATGCATGCATGTTGGGAATGATTCTTTCACCATTGTTGATAGGCAAGAGATGTCTATCATTGTTAAGTACCAGATGACTGATCTCCTGTTCCCTGAAATCTATAGCGATTGTAGCTCTGACATTTTAGTTATAAATTGCAGCTGCCCTTGCTTCGGAGTTTCTTCATTTCATGTGTGAAACATCCATAGACTACAGATGCCATCTGTCA
The DNA here is from genome assembly GCF_000151885.1 of Dipodomys ordii. NCBI lineage: Eukaryota > Metazoa > Chordata > Mammalia > Rodentia > Heteromyidae > Dipodomys > Dipodomys ordii. The sequence goes on along the minus strand of NW_012267259.1, from coordinate 15,917,169 downwards.
TATATTTTGGAGAAGCCCACTGATAGAAAAATGCAATGGGGAATGAAAAGGTATATGTATACTTATAACATATATCATCTCTCAAAATTTCTAAAGCAGAAGAGGAAAGGGCTCTCCCTTTGCCTCTTTGTGACCTTTCTTTATCCCCCAGGGAGCCTGAGAAATTTCCTTAACTAGATTTCAGCTGGGCAAAATTGATGGTTAGGAAGAAAAGGAAGCATATAATGTGATTATGTGTGCCCCAATACTTCCTAGAACTAGCCCTGCATGCCATATTCCCTGAAGGAGATGACTTACTCTTGTATAATCCACAGGACATCTTACAATTATACAACCATTTGTTCCTTTTCCTGCTGCAAATGTCGATTTACTTATCTAACAGTGTCATTAAAAGCTACATATCATTTTTTAACCATTAATCAGTTATTCATGAATTTTATCCATCTCTGAAGTACGTTCATGAGGGAAAAAATAGCCTGAATTTGCATTTTAATTGACAAATGTACGGTGGTATCTGATGATACAAATGGTGATTTCTAGTTAAGTAGAAGCTTCTGTTTAGTGAGATTACAATTATCTTTATTTTACAGTTATTTCTGCTGATGTTATGTTCATAAATTCACCAAAACAAAAGATTACTTGTATATTCATTGGTATTACTAATAGCCAAAAAGAGATAGCCTCATTAAAATTGAATTTCAAATAAACAATTATTTTTCTTTATCATAAGTACTACACACTTATATCCAAAATTATTTGTTGTTTCTAAAATTCTAATTTAGCTGTGTGTTGTATATTTTTATTTACTAAATCTAGTAGTTCTAAATACATATGTATTAAGTCCAAACAACATAATCTCCTGGAAATGCCTTCTGAAATTTTAAAATAATTACTATACTGAAATTATCTTACCGAATTTCTCTCCATGTATAATATAAATAATCTATTAGTGTAATTCTGAGTAACTGTATTGGTAGATATCAGGGAACACTATGACTTTTCCCTTTAGATCTTTCCAACTTTTCATTGTATAATATTTCATTGTATAATATTTGCTGTTAAATGTTATTTCTATCAGCTAATATGTATACAAAAAGTAGTATAGTCTCCAACAAATAGTTGCTTTATAGATGCTGTTTCTTTCTTAGAAGAGCTAAAAACTAAGTCCCTTTTCAGGTACTTTTTTCAATTAGTTCATGCCCCTACATCAAAAGAAAAAAACAATAAATGAAGATTATGAGTATGTTTTGCTTGAAAGTTATCAGCTTATTATCAATCTTTATTTTTACTTATCATTTTCCTTGAATTCAAGGGAAATTTATGGTTCTTATTGGCTATAGCAAGTCACACAACCTGCTAGGATGTTAGGATGTTAGGAATCTGCATTCAGTCGGCTAGAGCTAAAATCAAGGTGTTAACAGAACTGGTTGGTTGTTTCTGGAGGCTTTTGGAGGAAAATGACTTCTTTGCATCATGCTGTCCATAGAGGATACCTGGGTTCCTTGCTCTGGCTCCTATGTCCTCTGGTCCAAGCCTCCGACCATTATGATCTCTTTCTCCTAGTGTTAATCACTCTGTTTCTCTCCTGTAACTGGATACCTCAGACTCACACACATAATCCAGGTAGTTTCCCCATCTCAGGATCTTTAATTTTCTCATATCTATAAACACTCTTTTCCATGAAGGTTATATTCATAGATTTGTGAACAAGAGTCTTACTTTGATGGTTCTTTATTCAACCTATCACATGGAAAGGTAGGCAAATTCATATTTGTAAATTTCAAAAACTTTACCACAAGTAAATTGTAGACACACATACCTTACATTTGTATGTTGTTAGTATTTTTAAAGAGTGGTGGTGCCTTTAACTTGGGTGAACTTCTGTATTACAGTGACACAGTAAACACATAGGACATGTTGCATTTTTTTTTGGTGGGGGGTCCGGTCATGGGACCTGAACTCTGGGACTGGACACTGTCCCTCAGCTCTTCAGTTCAAGGCTAGTGCTCTACCACTTGAGCCACAGCGCCACTTCTGGCTTTTTTCTTTTTCTTATGTGGTGCTGAGGAATCGAACCCAGGGCCTCATGCATGCAAGGCAAGTGCTCTACCACTGAGCCACCTTCCCAGCCCATGTTTTTTGTATTTTTATTACCCACAAACTCACAAACTTTTCAATAAAACTATTTACAAGGTATTAGATATAATGGTTGGAATATTTTTTCTTCTTTAATTTTCAGAGTCACTCTTTGGTCAGTTCTAGTATTCTCATTTCCAATTAACAATTAATTTTGAAAACACTAATGTTTTTAGTATTGGATTAGGTACCACTATGTGGTATGTGGTACCTAATTTTTCCATTTAACTATTTCAAACCTTCAGTGAGTAAAGAATGCTCTCAACATATACATTTTATTTTTATTTATATATGTATATATTATATATAATATAAAATATATAATATAATATATTATATATACTAGTTATATATAAATATAATATATTATATAAGTATAATTTATATATAATATATTATATATTACTAATTTATATATATATATATTATACATATAATTGTTTATTATCCTTAAGTGGGTGAACATAAGGCTTTCAATTTAGATGTTGTTATAAAATCTTCCCAAAGTCACACAGCTTGTAAGTGGCAAAGCAAACTGATCTGTTCCACTAGAGCCAATCTAAGATCAGCTTACAAGTCCTGGGGACCATATTAATTAGTCACACCATTCTATGAGGAGAGTGTCTGTGGGTTCACAGTTAATACTAGTAGAACCAAAGGTACAATAAATAATACTCATCTCCTAGTGTGACTGGATCCTGGCTACAGGTTTGGAGGCCGAGAGGTTCTTGGTCTCTTCGGAGAAAGAATTCAAGGATGGACCCAGAGGAGATGCGGGAGGAGCCACTGGCCATTCATTGAGTGTACTAAATCCTGCAGACTGTGCACTGTGGAGGACATGCTGCCTTCAGAAGACTCTCCCATTTCTTCTCTACTGCTGCAGCTGGCAGATGCCTTGAGGGCGAACCTCTCAAAAGCCAGTTACACCAATGCAACCTTCAGTGATTCTGATAAAAGAGAGGCTGAGGAGTCCTTGTTCAGAAGGAGTGCTGGGGGCAGATGTGCAGAATGATGAGTGTGTTCATGTTTTGAAAAGATAAGTATAAAACACAATAGAGGGGAGAGAAATTAAATTGGGACTGGATGTAGGATAAACTAACATCGATAGAATGGCCATGTCCACAATGTGCTATATTCTGACAAGTTGACACATGGTAAAATGCATTTTAGGAATGTTAAATCACATAGGCACAGAAAGCAGACAACTTCCCTTTTTAATCTCCATTAAACCTCAGGTACTAGTGGCTCATACCTGTAATCCTAACTACTCAGGAGGCTGAGATTTGAGGGTTAAGATTCTAAGCCAGTCTGGACAGGAAAGTCTGTGAGACTCTTAGCTCCAATTAATCACCAAAAAAAAAAACCCAAAACCCCCAAAAAACAAACAAAAAAAATTGGACAAAAGCTCAGGGACAGCGCCCAGGCCCTGAGTTCAAGCCCCAGGATTGTGTACACACACACACACACACACACACACACACACACACACATATGTTGCTATTATCCCTTAGAATGGATTTCTGACTAGAAAAAAATCTAACAAATACACAGACTCTTAGAGCAGATTTAGAGTTTGTGCTTACATTACAACTCTCAGGCAGCTGCAGTCTCTTTTGAGTCCAGCATACCATTGGCCAGTCAGTGGACATTTTTTTTTCAACATATACACCCCATCCTATGTTTTCCTTAGGCAGACTGTACCCAATTAGCCCTACATCCAGTTCAGACAAAGAGTAAGAAGTCAGTTTGCCTATGAAATTGTAATGCTGGCATCCGAATAAGTGATTTGGGGAAAAGAAAAATATTCTCACCTAAAAAACTTAAGGTAACATCTGTGAGCTTCAGTCTAGCAAATTTGGTGTTGATCTCGAGATGATATTTCACCAGGTCTTCTGAGACAAGATTCCGGTTCCTCTCTCCAGCTGATCAACAATGATGTGTATCACTGACTGTTTGTTTGTTTTATGATTTCACACACTTGGCAATTAAAGCTTGAACTCAAGGGTATCCATGAATATGTAGCTTTCTTTCCTAAATGAGTGCTGGCCTGGATTTGTATTTCTAGGCTGGGAATAATGTTTTCCTGAAAGTATGTTGGCTTTATGCCCCATTTTCTTCAAGCAGTCAGATTCTCTTCTGGAAACATGTGACCTGTTTTTATCCTTATAGGAATGTTTAAGATCTTCTTTTTATCCTGGCTTTGAAATGTCAGAAAAGATTTTGTTTGATGTTAGTCTTTCCCCATGCATTTTGCTGCATCCCTCAACAAGGCATTTTACTCTGAAGAATTCAGACTTTTAACGTTAGATGAGGTTCTTATGATACCCTATCATTTCTGTTCCCTATTTCTGAAACTCCTACCAGTAGAATTTTTAAAATCTCTGTTCTGATCTTATTTTTGGATCCCTTTTCTTATATATTTCTAACTATTTGACTTTTCATTTCTCTCTGAGAGATATTCTCAGTTTTATCTTTCATTCTTTCCATTGCAAGTTTTATTTCTTGTATCAGAATATTCATTTCCCAGAGCTGTTTCCCCCCTAATGTGTGTATATATATACACACACATATATATGTATATATATATATATATAATTTGTTCTTGTATTATGGAGGAAATATATTCTCTTGTAACTCTGAGAAATTCATGTATGTTTTTATTTTCCTGTTTCTTGAGCTTGTTTTGTGTGTGTGTGTGTGTGTGTGTGCCTGCCTGATAGTTTTTTTTTCTGTGTCTGTGCTTGGCTTTTTCATGTCTGAGCTTCTTCAGATGTTCAGCAATCCCTCCTAGGCTGTTCCTATTTTTAAGTGAGGCCCTGGAAGAGTAATTGAGAAGCCCTGTGTTTAGACAGAGCTGTATCATGCAGGGATCCTGGGACACAGGACGATCTTTAAGTTTATTTGTCTTTTTTGGATGGCCTGTTTCCTCAGAAAGGGATATGCGCTTGCCTGTGTAGTTGGGATTGAAACTGGGGACCCATTGTTGATAACAAAGACTTCAGTGACCCCCTCTTTTTCAGTGGTGGGGAAAGTATGCCATCTGTTTCCTGCCAAACTACTGCCCGATAAGATGTTGGCTGGGTGAGAAATCTCTAGTTCAGAGCCCTCTAGTTCACTTTATTCAGTGTGTTTGCCATAAATGAAGTGAGGAAATAAACGTTGTTATTTGTAAAGGCGTAGAATGGTGATAGAATATGATGACTGGAGTAATTTAAATTAGCCAGGATATGTTCATTCTCCTTTCACATACTTCCTATGAGCACTGTTAGATGAAGCTTAAAAGAAGCCATTGTTTTGGACTGAAGTTTTAACACCAGATCCCACTAGATCAGGCCAAAGCAGAATGAAACTACTTGTAAAAGTGGGGAAAGGCAGTTTATAATTAAGAGCCTCAGTTACCTTCTCTTTTCACTGTACTGGGGAAGGAAGTCAGAATGGAGTCACCCATGCTATGTACACACAATAAAACCAAACCTATAGAAGCCAGTGTTCTGAAAAGAATAGAAATTGAGACTGATCCAAAGGGACCCAGTCAGTCAGACCTGGCATAAAGAAGTTCCCGGGACAGATGATTCTACCATGTTGGAAACTGACTTCAAACAACCACAGGGCTTGCATATGAAATTCCCATCTCTAGTCCCCCACAGTGTCATGTTTTGATTTCTTGATCCCTGGCTGGTGGAGCTATTTTGGGAGACGCTGGAAACCCTAGGAGGTGGACCTAGCTAGAGAAAGTAGGTCACCAAGGACGGGCTCCTGGAGGTATCTTGTCTTTGGCACTTTTCTTTCTCTCTCTGTGTCCTCTGTCTCCTCCTTGAGTGGAGAAGCCCCTCTGTCACAAGCCAAGTTACCACAATTCCACCTGTGGAAACCCCGGGACAAGATAGATATTCACTCCCTTAAGTTGGTCCTCAAAGATATTGGTCATAGCAACAAGAAAAATGACTAATGTCGAAAACTGTACTCCAGAAAATGGGGCCATTCTGGTGACTAAACCTGTTGTTAAACCTTTGTGGCTGACTTGTGGGAGGAATTTGGAACCATTTGGAGAAGGGGTCTAGGATTCTGTAAGTCCCTTCTTTCCCTTCATTTCCTGCCCATCCTGAAAAAGTTCCTCTTTCCTGTGGTGCTCTGTCCTATCAAATCCTCCCCCAGTTCCCAAGACCAGGTGATCATGGACAAAATCTATTGAAACCAGGACCATGAAATTGTTTCTACTAACTGAGGCAAGAACTGGTCTACTTTGGGTTTTCAGTTTCATCTTTTTTCAGCCTTAAAAAAAAAATTCCCATGAAGCTGGTCTTCCCTAGGCCGCCTATCAGAGCACTTTATTTCATAGCCAGGGTATTGTCTGATTCATGGAATCATTAATAAAAGCAGACCAGGTCACTTTGATGACCTGAACATGTTTCATTCCCACCGGAAACCCACGATAAAGCTCAATTCTTTAATGTGTGTTGAGTGGTTAGGTCTTTGGGGGTTCAGAGAGCTGAGGCAGAGCCCTTATGAATAGATTCATGCTGTCTCCAGGGGTACAGGAGACCTCACACATGCAGGACTGGATCAGATAACCTGCAGGCCAGTCGTGACAGAACACGGTTACCCTTTGTGTTCTTTTTACCTCACTTGCTTTCCCCTCATGGAGTGATGAAGGTCTTCACCAGAAGCCAGATGGGACTGCTCTGACTTGCGCTTCCTGTCTCCAGAATTGTGAGCTCAACAAACGTATTCTCAGGAAAAATGACTCCTTCCCTTTGTTTGCAAGTCCTGCACCTGACCCTCTCTAGAAGTCCCCACCCAGCACCTGTAACCAGGTAACAGGTGCACCTGGGGCAGTGGGAGGTCCCTCAGGCTCCAGGTCACTTCTGTATGGGCTGCAGCCACACCTTCTCCCAGCCCTCCTTTATGTCCTCTCTCTCTGCCAGACATGTGCTTACTGCACACCTCCATCTGGTGCAGGCCAGCGGTTTGGTTTCTACTAATAAATTCTCTTTGCCTGAACAACCAGGTGGAGGTCTTCTTTTACCAACTGTTACATAAATTGCCTGCTCCCAAATACTGTGCTATATAAATAGAAATCAGACTAAGAAAGTCACTAAACTTACTTTGTTGACATACTTTAAAAAATAATCTGTCTAGATATTGCAATACAATATCTGGAAAGCTGCATTAGATATTTTTAACAAGGATTATCTCCAAGAAATAGCTTTCAGGGGAAAAACAAAGAGACAGGAGACTTCTGATTTTTAATTTTTTTTTTTGGTCGGTTGTGGGGCCTGAACTCTGGGCCTGGGCACTGTCCCTCAGCTCTTCAGCTCAAGGCTAGCGCTCTACCACTTGAGCCACAGCGCCATTTCCAGCTTTTTCTACATATGTGGTGCTGGGGAATCAAACTCAGGGCCTCATGCATGCAAGGCAGGCACTCTACCACTGAGCCAGCTTCCCAGCTCATGATTTTTAATTCTTAAATTGCTCTACTCTCCCATTTTGTTTTTCCTGATGCCATTATGCATGCTACCCCCAATGAGCTTATATTATATAATGATTTTGTTACGCGCCAAATATAAATCTGATGCTCTGATGCCCAGGTAGACTTAGAACCACTGGACCTCTATTTATGTATTCACTTCTCATCAGAATATTAGAATTGAAATAATATCAAAGGCTATGTGACCAAATGGGAAGAATTCTTCAGAAGTCTTTCTGAGGGGGGTGTAGGAAAGTGTGTATTGCACAAAATGGATTTGTTTCCGTTTTATAATGGCATAAAATGTCTGAGTACTTGTTTATAAGTTATAAAGTACATACTGTGGCTATCCAACAAATACTAACAATTATTGTTGTAAGGTGAGAAATCAGAGAAGCCACATTTTGAAGGATTGAATCTTGGAGTCTTTATTAAACAGCTGGCAACTGCATGATGGACGTCTGTCTCAAAGACCAGCAGCCAGCAAATATACTTAACACTGTTAGAAAACTGAGCCATGAAGGCCAGAGAAGAAAGAAACAATAAAATACCAACAAACTAATTCAGCTCCAAGGAACAGCTGAAGTAGGACACCATGGTGTCCAGAGAAGAGCCACAAGTCATGGATACATGTGGCATAGTGTAATGGCACTTGAACTGGTCCATGCCTAAATAGGGTCAGGTCAGAGGGCAGGGTCACAGGAAAGTCCCAGTCCTGGGCAGTGACTGATAGGTTTAGTAACCTATATAATCTATATTAGCCCACCCCAAAATTCAGTCCTTTGCAACCTCCAAACCGGAGGGAAGGTCTATGCCCCTCGCCGTTCGTCAATAAACAGTCCTCATCTGTTGATGATCAAGTTCGGCCTATTTCTCTTCCATTCTCCTACATTTTCCCAATATGCTTAAAATCACTTTTTCCACTAAATAATAAAAAAAAGACCCTGTTTCCAAGTATCTGCCATTACTGTTTCCACCCACTAAAAAAACATTCCATTGCTATTCAACAAAAAGAGTAAATCACTCCTCCCCCCAGAATAAAAACACTTTCAGAGCTTCCTATAACAGTCTTTAAAAAAATCAATGTTTATTATTTGCTGTGTTAACAGGGAGGGATTATAACGCTGTAGACCTCTGCTTTGTGTACCATCGTAATGGAATTTTGAGAAAATAATTTTGACTAAGCAAAGAAAGAGCAAAGCATTCTATTTGTAACCACACTTTTAAATCATGTGTGGACCTTTTGTTTCTGGATGAAAAAAAATAGGGCAGTTCCTCTTAGAGTTGTGAGCCAGATTCCATTAAGTTTTCCTACTTGCCCAAATTAGTAAATGATGTCATTCGCTGTTGTTCAGCGTTAATTATCCATCTTCACACAAATCCTAGCAATTGGGTTTTAATTTCCCCTTCATATTCCTTCAACCCAATCAATGTTGTGTCTTGTACAGTATGTCCTACAATTCAGTGTAAAGTCATACATCATTGTTAAGTGGGAAAAATGATGCCTTCTGAAACAAAGAATTATCCCCCCAAACTCTCAGTTGACTATTTTTTTGTTTGCTTCTGGCTCCAATGTAAATACCAGTACAAACTGGACACAAATTGGTGATCTTTCCACTGTCGGGAATGAGAGCCTGTGAGCTTCTGTTTTGATAAGCCTGGAGCTTGGTGCAGCCTCTGAGCTGTGCCCCACCCAAAGCAGGCCTCACTAACCCAGACACACCTTTGTCAAACACGCAGGATGCTGGGTCAGTTTTTCCACCCTTGAGTAATGGTGTGATTGTTGTTGAAGCCATTAAATAAAGCTATAATGAACCAAGAGGAATTCCTTGTTTATTCTAAGGGTAGTTGTAGCAAATGGCCAGAAAGGCTATAAATGTTCAAGTAGGAGTTGTTCCTTGCCAAATACCTTCATCCATTTGTCAAAATGTCCTTCAAAGAGATTTTTTTTAAAATTTCAGATGCAATTTTGTTTCCTGTGAACTAATCAGTTAGTTAAGATGGCCAAATTGAAAGCTTTTTAAGATGAACTTATAGTGTGTTCTCTCTGTCTCTGTATCAGCAATGTGTTCTCTCTGTCTCTGTCTGAATCTCTACACCTGGTTTCTTTTAGGGTGGGGAAAATAGGCCAGACAAATGCATGCTGTTCCCTAGCAGAGACATTCCAAATTTCAGGTAATGGCCCCATCTCCTGTTCTCAATACAAACACTTACACACACACACACACACACACACACACACACAGTTCTTCTCCACTGCTTCCTGAGTTCTTCCCACTGGCATATCACTCACATAGTGCAAGAAGGCATAGTCCCTCTCCCAGAACATAGCTCTCTGCATTTTTTGTTGTTGTTGCTGTTGTTCAGTCATGGGACTTAAACTCTGGGCCTGGGAGCTGTCCCTCAGCTCTTCAGCTCAAGGCAAGCACTCTACCACTTGAGCCACAGCGCCACTTCCAGTTTTCTGGTGGTTCATTGGAGATGAGAGTCTCACGGACTTTCCTGCCCAGGCTGACTTTGAACTGCGATCCTCAGATCTCAGCCTCCTGTGTAGGATTACAGGTGTGAACCACCGGCACCCGGCTTGTTCTCTACATGTGGGACACATTCCTGACAGATCTACTGACCCTGGATTGTTTGGTGGATCAGAAGTTTCTCCAGGATTTGGATTTGCTTATGCTACTTTTGTTATAAAATTGTATCTCTTTTTGATGACTGCAGTTGCATTTTTGCCACTTTCTTTTAACCAGCTTTCAAATTTTCTTTTTTTTTTTGAGATAAGAGTTTTTGCTTTGTAGCTGGCTTTGATCTCCTGATCTTTCTACTTCAGCCTCTGTGTAGTGGGATTACAGGGGTGCACCTGCACATCCATCCTTAGGAATGGGAACAGGTTATTCTGCGGCGTGATTTCCTCCTTCTACCTACACATGGATCTCAACTCGGCCTCTCTCTGTCTGTCTCTGTCTCTCTGTCTCTGTCTCTGTCTCTGTCTCTCTCTCACACACACATACAGAGCTGAATGGTCAGACAGTCCTTTCTCATTAGCAGATACCATGGCTCTTCCACCAATCCCTGGCCAGCAGAATGACTGATGAAGTTCAACCTGCATCCCTACCCGGAACCAAGGAAACTAATCCCCTTAGTAACTAAATATAACACAAGGATAGGTATCAAGGACATAAATGAGCAAAGGTGGTTTCTAGTAGTACTTGCCACAACTGTTAATGCAATTGGTCTATAACCAGAGACTAATTGATATTACGTATATACACATCTGTACACATATTTATATAGATAGGTAGATTGATTGATTGGTAGCTATGCTCACGTATAATATGGGATACTTTACTTCAGTGCAATGCTAAGATTCCAGCCTATTTTTAACCTTATATATAACTTGATTTTTTTCTGGTTATTTTTTCCCCTGTTGGGGGGGGGGAAGGGGTGTCAGTCCTGGGGCCTGAACTCAGGGCCTGGGCATGTTCCCTGAGATTCTTTTTCTCAGAGCTAGTGCTCACCACTTCAGCCACAGAACCTCTTACCGAGTTTTCTGAGTAGTTTATTGGAGATAAGAGTATCATGGATTCTCTTGTCCAGGCTGGCTTCCAACTGCAATCCCCAGATCTTAGTCTCCTAAGTAGTTAGGATCACAGATGTGAGCCACCAGCACTCAGCTTACTTAGCTTGTTTTTAAGCATAGACCACTCAGATATGCAGTGATTATACATTGTTCAGCATACATATTCCTGGCTAGTTCCACATAACGCAGGTGACTTTTGCCACATGTTACCAAATTTATTTTACTTTTTCAAAAAATACTAACATTTTCCAAGGAAGAGTGCTTTATGTATGGCCTACATAACAGATTTTTCCCCCCAAGGTAATAATTAGATCTAAGTGGAAAGCCCAGTTAAATGAAATAAGGATCCTTGAAAAATATTGTACCACAAATGCTAATTGCAATTGAATTCAATACTGTTTTGAGAGACAGCTTTTCAGTTAAGATTAACATTGGTTCATACCTTCTTACTCTGTATGAATAAGCCATGGGGAGCTTATTTGAAAATAGCCAGAGAATTTTAGTGGTTGACTATAAAATACAAGGGCTTCAGATCCTTAATGTAAAACAACCTGAAGAAACTGTGGCCAAGAAAAAAATGATGTATTATTATTCAGTACATATTTATTACTTTGATTTTCATAAATTTAATTTTTTCTTTCTTAGGAAGTTTTCTGTGATTTATTTCTAACCTTGTTGTAGAGAAAGCAATAAATTAATTTGTCAAAAACAAGAAAATTCTTCATTAACTTCATTTTTGGAAAAACTTTATGAACTTAAGAAGCTTCTATTGTTGGTTTGTAGATAGTAAAATGAGTGTAAATTCGCTTCATTGATCTTAGAATAAGATATATTTGGTTTGTAGTTTTTCCAGGATGATTGATTCTAAGAATTGGAAATTAGTATTCTTATAAGTACCACGCGCTAACCGATTGCGCCACTGGAACTCCGGAAATTAGTATTCTTTACAAGCACATTATCAACAAAAACATTTTGTTCTTTTTGCTGGATCCCCATACTCATGGGAAATATGGAGTGTGCCATGTAAAAATGGATATGCAGAGGCAGAGATACAGTTTTCCAGCCCCAAAGAAGCCAAGCTGGATCTTGAATCAGGTCTTTCAATTTCAATAATGTGTTATTTTCAAACACATCTACATACTTCTCATTGGAAGGAACATTGACATAGACAGTAATGGTGAATTCACAGGTTTAGTTGTGAATATACAAATCATTGCCAAGGAATGTAATGAGAGAATGTTTGCCCCTCCCATCCTTAAATATATAGAGTTGCACTGATGGGCTTTAGGACATGACCCCCCCCCACAAATACCACTTTGGCATAAGGATTTATGGTAGTTAAGCTTGATGGTCATCTTGATTGGATTAAATCAACACCTAAGAGACAAGTAAAGCACACATGGGGTGAGTTCATAAGGGCCTTTCCAGAGAAATTAACTAAAAGAGAAGACCTTCAAAGAATATTAGTAGCACCAGGGCTGGGAAAGTGGCTCAATGTTAGAGAGCTTGCCTTGCATGCCTGAGGTCCTGGGTTCGATTCCTCAGCACCACATAAACAGAAAAAGCCAGAAGTGGCATGGTGGCTCACGTGTCAGTGTTAGCCTTGAGCTGAAGAGCTGGGGACAGTGCACAAGCCCAGAGTACAGGCCCCACGACCAACCAACACACACACACACACACACACACACACACACACACACACACAGAGCACCATCTAAAAGACCGGGATCTAAATGGAAGAAAAGGAGGAAGAAGAAAACCGACTCTATGTGTAAAAGGCATTTTCACTTCCTGTTTCCTGTCCACCATGAGTGATATGCTCTGATCCTCCCCCATACTTTCTTCTACCATGATGTTTGGTGATTACCACGGCCCAGAAACGATGGAGCCAGAGACCATGAGAGCCAAGACTGAGATTTCTGAAACTTGAGCTGAAGTAAATCCTTCCACCTTTATGTTATTTTTCTCAGGGATTATGTCATCATGACAAGAAACTATCACAGATATTTTAAGCTAAAGGTACAAGAAAAAAATAAAACCAGAAAATACAAGCAAGTTACTCTGATCTTTCTTCTTTCTTTCTGAAAGCAGGAGATAAGACTCATAAGATGATCACTCCTTTGCTCTTTCAGGAGGAAGTAATATCTTCTTTATCAAGGACAGGAAGTTAAGCCTTGTCGAACTAACCCTTATCTTGTAGATCATACTCCTTGCATTTTCCTGTCTTAGTTATTACTCTTTGTCCAACTTAGTACACATTCTTGATTCTTAGGTTTTCTTATGAAGGCATCTGTGTTATGTAAACCTTTGTTAAATATATCTGTAAGCTTTTCATCTATTATATTTATCTGTTCATCTGTTCATCAGTTTAGTACTTAGACTTAGTCCTAAACCTTAAGATAGAAGTCAAGTTTCCCCTCCCCTCCAAATCTTGACTGCTGAAGGCATAAAAACTGCCTTAACACAAAAGAAAAACTGCCTCAATTGCTCTGTGAACCGTCAACTGGACATCTTCTTTAAGGTGAATTAAATTCAAGGCAAAAATACTGTCATCAGACACTGGAATTTATATTTTCTTTTGTGCTAGTACCACGGCTTGAACTCAAGGCCTAACACTTGCATTTTTACCAATTGTTTTCTTTTGCTCACAGCTGATTCTCTACTACTTGAATCTTACTTCAGATTTTTTTTGCTGGTTAATTGGAGATGGAGTCATATGGACTTTTCTTCCTAGATTGTCTTTCATCCTCAAGTCAGCCTCCTGAGTACCTAGGATTGTAAATCTGAGCTACCAGTCCCTGATGACCCTCGGATTTTTTTTCCCCTTTTCCAGCCTGGCAATTAATTTTCACCTTGGACTTAACATTGATTTTAATGATAAGCTTGACTCATGGTGGTGGTATTAGACACTCTCCAATGGAAGGAAAGGAAGCATCCATTTTAAATTATTTATGAGGGGAAGAAGTGTAATGTAAGTCAAAAAATTAAACACACATATCTTTTTGTAATATGCTGTATAAAGGCAACTTCTATGCACAAAATCCTCAGAGCAAGATCTGGTCTATATTTTAAATAACAATAAGGAATAAGGGTTGGGCTCAAGTGGGTAAAAGACATTTGGAAACCATGTCTGTTTGGGGGCTCCCAGCAACAGCGATCAGATGACCAGAAGGAGATGAGTAGTAACTACTCACTGAAACTTGTTTCCTTGTCATTTAGCTTACAAATGACATCTATTTCAATAGCCTCGGGTAGGAATCCAGCTTGTCTAACTACAGCCATCTTGGTTGTTGCTTCCATTCTTCCCAGCACACATTTCAAACTGCTGGATAAACAGACCATAGGATAAAAATTAAGGTAGTCAGGTAATCATATTGTGTCATGCCTGGCTGTTTCTTAACTGATGATTAAAGGGTTTTTTTTGAGAAAGCCCAGGTACATTTTTGGTTGTCTGTTGTCTACCTTTGTTTAGCATAGCACATAAGCCTTTTCTCTGGCCTTAGAATTTGGAACTCCTCCATTTTTGCTGTCCTCCAAGACAAGATTCTTCCTCTAAGTAAATCTCTACTAAGTAAACTCCTTTTGGTTCAATCCAGGATCTATATGCCTCCCTCTTTGCATCCATTGGAAATATCTTGCTTTATACGGCCAAACACATTAAAAAATATTAATTCTCCTTTGGTGCAGGCATTTATTCTGCCCTTTATTTATTTTCCTTCCACACTGCTGTGTGACAGAGAATATACTGAAAGCTTTTCTAACTTCTACAGTGAGCTCATTTCATGAGCTAAAAATAACCTGTACCTGACAGAAAAGTTGAAATCGTTGCAAAGATTATATTGGTGGCTAAAGTTGGCATTGGACTCAGGAGAGTTATCTTTGGGATTTGAGGAGAATAAAGGGAATGTATAAATGGAAAGCTATCTACTGTGAGCCCAGAGTGAACTCCTCAGGATATCTAGAGGTCTGGAAGAATGGAGTCCTCTGCCTCTGGGAAAAGCCAGGCTTAAAGCTGTAAGTTAGTGTGTCCCGCCAGGCAATGAGTTGCAGGCCCACCGACTTCAAACCAACAAATTCTCTTCTCTTCCTACTGGCAGGCTCTAATTCTTCACACCATGTGAGCTCTATCTACTACCAAGTTGATACAATGGGGAAAACTAGCTCCTAGGGGCTTTAATGGATAAAAATGAAACACTATCAGTTATGTGATGATAGATAAGACTGTTAACCTTTCCATTCATTCTCCTCTTGTATAAATGGGAATTCATAAGATTCAATGATGTACTGTATATAATTATAATTACTGTTAAAAATAAAGATTTTTCAAACTGTGCTTTGTTTGTTTTTGTGATATGAGTGATGAAACTCCAGACCTCACACGGCCAGTGCTCCAGCTACGCGCTGTCTTACCAGCCTTCCCAACAATTCTTTTTGAGAATTTAATAATCATTTCCATAATCTTGATAGCCTCACTTCCCAGTACTGAACTGCATGTATTTTATCTATTTGTTTTCTGTTATACTTTCTAAGTCTACACTGCAAGTGACCATTTGAAATTTGCAAAAAAAAAAAACAAAAAACCCTTCCTGATTGTAAAAGAAGCAAGGTTGGCCCTCTGTGTCTGCAGGGTTTTACAAACCATGGAATCAACTGATCATGAACCAAAAATATCCAGAAACAAATGGAATTGTATTGAATAGTGTTTATTTTCTTATTATTCCCTGGAAGGTGCAGTATACCAGCTGTTCATATAGAATTGTTTTAACATTTTCACAGCTTCTCATTACTTCTGGTCTGAGGCAAGGCTGAACATCATAACTTTGGGAGCAAGTACAGGAGAAGGTTGTCCATCTCATGGCAGACAGCAATCAGAAACAAAAGAAGGAACCAGGATCTAGATCTAACCTCCATAGGCACACCTCTGGTAACCTAGGTCCTACAGGTAGACCAACCCCCTGAAGTTTCCAGTAACTCACAAAATACTGCTGCCAGCTGCAACTCCACATCCAACACAGGATCTTGTGGGGGAACATTTCAGGTTCCATGATAAACTAATTAATAGCTCTTTGTAGCCTATCCTATACATAGTTTTATTTTGCTTTTTATATTAAGTTGTAAAACAGTGAAGATGTTTCCTCATTGAACTGTGAGCACTGCACCCCCTCAACTGTGTGGTCTCATTTTCATCTGTGATATATACTTTTCTTGTCCTTCACTGGGTTAAGTCATGTAGAGTACATTTGGACTCATTAACATTGCATATTTCTGATTATTTATTAACATTTAAATGTAGTCCTGACTTTCCACTGATATTAAAAAATAATTCAAGCTGTAGATCTGTGACTTATTATGTTGATTTAATTCCCATGGTAGTCAACCTGAGTGGTATTCTTTAGATATAAGTGGCTGTCACCATACTTTAATTGGAGCTCATGTTCATTCCTAGTTGAATATTTCAGTAGAGAATGGAATTGAGGAAAAGAACTTTGTATCACGTAAGACAGAGAAAAAAAATCCATAGGGCAATTGAGAGTTGCCTTTTATAGATTTATGGGTACATGAGGGCAGTTACTGGAGGAACAAGACTTAGAAATATATCATTATTTGCAACATTATTTATATAAACCTTTCTGAACTCTGAAAAAACATGCTATAAATTCAGCCTTTAGGACAATAAAGTCTTGACCATTAGCTGAAAATTCAGGCTAGGTTCCTGATTGGAAAGGAAAGATAACACATGATTCTGATGAGATCTCTTCTCAGGCTTCATCTATAAGAATTCTCTTATAGATGCCAATATGTTACACTTGGAAATAAGATTGGCCATTAAGGCTTTGGTCACTGCTGGTGTTTATGAAGAAATGACACCTGTTAATAAGTAATAGCAAAGTCAGATTGTACAGCTTGGTTTGACAGAGCTGCTGCAGCAGTTACTGAGCCATTGCCGTCAGCTCCATAGCCCCTCATGTGAAGGCTGGTGATGTTGGGGGCTGAGTCTCTACCTACGGCGTTGCTGCTTTCCCAGCTGCCTCTCTGTTGGGAGAGGCCTAAAAGGGAGGCCTAAGCTTGAGGATGAAGGGGCCTTTCCTTCTAGTCGACTTCCTGCCACTCCTGTTGCCGGGAGCATCACCCAGCCATCCTTCACCTTGGCCACAGCAGATAATTATGTGGCAGGGTTGAACCCAGTTTTTCTGTTTTGCTAATCCCATAAGTCAACTCAATAAACCATCAGCAGCAGACCATTCTCAGAGTCCTTGTTCTAATACCAGAATGCCCCAACGCAGAACACGGTTACTGGCACTAGCCAACCAGCCACCCCTGCTTAAGGGCCCTTCCTCAAGCCTCTCCAAGGGGTTACCTTTGCTTCCAACGGTTGATATGTATGGTTATTTCTCATTCTTTTTTATCCTTTTATTGATTCAAAATGAAGCTACATAGTGTCTTGTACATCTCATTGCTACAATGGGTTGACCTGTATCCTTATTTCAGCATTTTGTTATTTCCCTTTCCCTCCCCAAATTAAAAAAAAATGTAGATACAAGATGCAGGGCACCAGAATCAAATACAGTGAAAACAGAGGTTATACCATGGGGGAAGATCATACAAAAGAAACAAAAAAAATCACATAGTAAATTAAAAACAACAGAGACAAAGACAAAACCTGTGTCCCTATCTTGGGGTTCATTTTGCTTAACATCATCTTATATGGTCATATGTACATAGCTTTTGACCTTTTCTGCTTGTTCTAGACATATACTAGTTACTGCAAATAAGGGAAACCTTGGGACCTGTTTCTTTGGGCCTGGCTTACTTCACTTAATATAATTTTTTCCAAGTCTTTCCATTTCCTAACAAATGGGGTGGTGTCATTCTTTTTGATGGAGGAATAGAATTCCATTGTATATATACCATTAGACTATATATACCATATATACTGCTGTGTATACACCACATTTTCTTGATCCATTCATCTACTGAGGAGCATCTGGGTTGGTTCCATATCTTAGCTTTGGTAAATAATGCTGCAATAAACATAGTTGTGCTGGTAGCTTTAGTATGGCCTTGTTTGTAATTGTTTGGGTAAATGCCCAGAAGTGGGATTGCTGGGTCATAGAGGAGCTTTTGAGGAACCTCCATACTGCTTTCCAGAGTGGTTGAACAACAATGCAGTAGGGTTCCCTAAAGCTAATAATTTTTGTACCTAGTTGTCTATACCAAATTGTCTATGAAAATAACTTGTGTTCTCTTTTGCCTAATACAGTCATATTAACAGGAAATGGTTTAGAAAAACTAAACTATGAAAACCAGTCAAATGGCAAGATTAGAACATTACAAATTTCACTTGTTTAGAAGGCTAAAACTTAGAACGCTTAACAAAGGATGTCACTGTGAAAGTAGATGAATCCAGTGTTCTCCTCATCCTTGGAAAGTGAGTGTTCTATATTATATTTAAATGTTCAGTTCCACTACAGAAGGCAAGACAAACAGGATGGACACACACGTGAATGTTGACCTGGCGGCTTATGAGTTACAGGTGAGGCTCACCTGCAGTTTAAAAGTAGAGAGGGAGTAAACAGGTAGTTTGAGAAACATGAGCAGAATAGATCAGATATATTAAATATGGGGAATAAGCACTGCTTTCAAGCCATATTATTTGATGAGTGAAATGAAAAAAACAAAAATGAGCAAAAGTGTTTTCAAATAGAAAAAGATGAGAGTAACCAAATCATGAAGTACAAATAATGTTGTCTCTAGACTGATGGCTAGATAGTCCCTAAATCATCTCTGACATGAGCCATCTGGCACTATTTGTACTCTCGATAAGAGTTTCAGATAAAACTGTAGGCGATCAGTTGGAAAATTACAGGCCAGGAGCATGTGTTTCCATTCTCACAAAGGAAGTATGTGTGCTTGGTCCCAGGCACTTCTTGCTCAAGTTCAACTTTGGTCTTGTAACATTATTCATGAAAAAGCTAGGTAGGACATGGAGATGGGGGTTAGAAGTGACAGACCCAGGGAGAAAGGGATGGGGGGAAAGAACATTGTATGAAGGCAAGGAGCACAAGTCTTTCATTCTGCTTGCACTGTACACTCTGATAAATTAGTCCACCTAGCCCCTCTATCATTTCACTGTGTGTTGAAATTCATAAGCCATGTGTTCCAGCCTCTTGAGTGTGTCTGTGAGCTTCACTGTTCAAAGCCCTCTTCATTGGTAATGTACTTGGAGGCTACTGTAATATTTGAGTAATTTCTTTCAGGGTAGTCCTTATCTTCTTGAACTGCTTAAAGATCCTGATGTACATCAGCGTGTTGGTGAATACAGATACGTCTGAACTGCAGTCCTAATAGTTAGAGAGTAAATCAATTATAACAACAAATATAAAAAATTCTAAGTAAGTTTAGACCAGAGACTATGTGACTTGTGTTAAAATACTACTTTCCTGAAAGAGTAAAACAAAAAGAAAGGTTGATCTACGTACATTATACCTCAGTATTGATAATGCTTTTTAAAAGTAAATTTCTCTGCAACTTCAAGAATACATTTGATATAACTGTTGAAACTTGAGTGGATGCTTGATTTAACATTGTCAATAATAAAGGAAAGGCTAAGGGAATATAGTAGAGGGGTGAACTTTGTCCAGTATACACTTTAGGCATGTATGGAATTAATACGACATACCCAGTACTATAAATCTGGGCTAATAAGAAATGTATGACATATTACCCAAGAATTACAAGACTAGATGTAAAAGTTTATGTCTTTTTCAAGAGTTTGGCTATCATAAACTGAGCTGAAAAATAAAAACAAAACCAAAATCTACAGGGGTGTAGTTATTCCTCTTGGAGGTAGGTTTAGGCTGTTTAGTGGTTAGTAGTGGTGTGTTGGGGTCATCAGGGAGTTCTATTTTTAGTTTGGGGATGGACCTTCATACTGATTTCTGTAGTGCTTGCACTGATTTATTTACATTCCTGCTTTCATCCACAGTGCACCTCACCCTAGCAGTAGTTGTTTGTTTTCTTGATGTCAATCTAGGGTAAAATGGGATCTCAATGTTGATTTGTTTTGCATTTTTTGTGGCTTAGAATATTGAATCTTTCTTTATACATGTATTAACTCTTTGTATTTCTTCTTCAGAAAACTGTCCAATTCATTAGATTATTTGTCATTTTGCAGTCCATTTGAGTTGTTTGTATGTTTTGGATATGAACCAGTTATCCAGTCAAAAGCTGGCAATGATTTTCTTGCATTGTCTCTTGATTCTGATCATTATTTCCTCTGTTGTGCACAGTCTATTTAATTCAAAGACATTCCATTTGTTGATTCTTGCTCTTATTTTGGGACATGGTTTTACTTTATCACCCAGATTGATCTCTGGTATTCTCTTCTTGCCTCCCAAGGTTGGACTTTTAGGTGTGCACCACCATGCTCAGCTTTAAGAGTAGCCTTTTAAAAAATGTAAAATTTCGTGTCTTTTAAGTTGTGCAACCACCACCACTAACTAATTTAACTAATTTTTAACCCTTTCAAAAGGAACTTTGCCACATTAGCTATTTGTGCTTCATTCCTTCCAGGTTCCAGAGCTCCTGCAATCCACTAATCTACTTAGTATCTCTGCAGCTTTGTCTATTCAGAACAGTTTATATGATTGAAATCATAGAGTATCTGGCCTTTGCAGCAGGCCTCTTTCATTTCCGTTCCTTGATGTCAGAAGTGTGCATTAGCCCTTTACCGGATGATTGACTAACATTCTAACGAATGGATGTGGCACATTTTATTTAATCCATTTAGTAACTGCTAATCTTCTAAGTTTCTAGGCCTGAGTTAAGACTGAATATAGTAATGACTTGTGCAGATTCTAGAAAAACAGACTAATGATTAGGCCTCATTCCTCTGCTTGGTTTATTTCACCAGTACAAGATAGAACAAACCAGCACCTCTTCTATTCTCTGACTGGATTACCTGAAAGAAGCCACCATATCTAAGAAAACAGAGTTGATACTGGAATGTTCCCCATTTGTAAAAGTCATGTCTGTCCCTAATTGAGCTCTTTTCAGAAAGGCTATGGTGCCTGCCATTGTTCCCTGCCTGGAAAACTAGGCTCTTTGTGGCCTATTGTTCCATATTGACAGAAAGTTATGCTCCACAATTTAACTAATTGATCATTTTAATCTGAGAATTTAGGTAACACTTCTTTTGAGCATTGTGCCACTCGGCACATTTTTGAGACTTAGCAGAAGCATGCAGTTTCTGGGCAGTGCGCCTCCTCTCTGAACCACTGTGGCTCCTTCCTGTTTGATTCCTCTCTTTTGTTCTTTGAGAAGTTTTCTGTCAAACCTATTGATGTATACTCATTAAGATGGATTGTGTACAATGCACCTGCTTTCCTGGCAAACGAAAATGAAAGCATAGCTATCTTTTACCGAGAAAAGAGCTTAAGTTTCTTTGGCCGGCATGATGCCTGTTTGGTCTTTGTATTCATTGTGCTCAGCCCAAATTTCTTCCTTCTCTCTTTGTTCTGAGAAGGCCCTGCTGTGAATCACTCTCCATTCTTCTTTTGGAGGCCAGATCATGCTGTGCCCAGCTCTGCGTCTAGATTGTGCTGTGATAGGAATACAATGAGTCTAGTTCCTTTTACCAGCTCAGGGGAGTCTTTTAACTCCAAGGACATCCAGAGTTACAGTCTGCGCCTCCTCCTTTACCAGTCCCTGTCAGTGTGCCCTGTACCTTTCTTCCTTTCTTCCACCCACCTTCTCTCCTTCATTAAAGGGCTCCCCTGGGAATGGGGAATGGCAGGCTCACCAGAGCCCAGGGCTGCCCTACAATCAATCTCTTTCTTTGTTCTAAGGACTTCAAGTTTCAGCAGTGCCCTCTTTAAAACGGAAATACTCCCACAGAGAAAGTCACCTGAAACCCAAAATACCTTAGTGAGAAGGAGCAGAACCCTACTGTACCTCACCGTGACCTTGGGCTTCAAATCTATTTCCAAAAGGGAAACAAACAGGTGAGAGTGGCCTTTTGTGTTCCTTCTTTTGTACAGTTTGTGAGAATGTGTTGGGAATTTGACGGAAGCCATGGCTTCCTCTAGGCATGTAGGTGTGCAAATATGAATACAAATTATACATCTGGAGCAAACAAACCCATGAATGAACACAACCTCTTGTCATCTTGAAGTCTTTTTTTTTTTTTTTGCCAGTTGTGGGACCTGAACTCTGGGCCTGGGCGCTGTCCCTCAGCTCTTCAGCTCAAGGCTAGCGCTCTACCACTTGAGCTACAGCGCCACTCCCAGCTTTTTCTGCTTATGTGGTGCTGAGGAATCGAACCCAGGGCCTCATGCATGCAAGGCAAGCACTCTACCATTGAGCCACCTTCCCAGCCCAATCTTGAAGTCTTATATTCTGTGATTCAAGGCCCTTGACCTTGAGTCCCTTAAGCTTCCTTTCTGGGGTCACCAAATATTCATTTTTCTATTATTCATATTTCTATTATTACTACAAAAGCTTCACCATTGAGCTAGATCATGAATCACATGAGACACGAAAGGACTCTTTGCTTTTGAAATTTATTCTCCTCTCTTCTAAACTTGTGATAAAATAGGTCAAAAAAACTTTACCATCTCACTGTCTTTCAAGGTCAATGACATTATCTGCATACACATTTGGTTGTAACCATCACCAAAATCGACAGCAAAGATTCTTCCTTTTCATCTTGCAAAATTGCAACTACTGTGCCCATTAATGAAGGTCAGCAACCACCTCTTGGTTAACTATTCTGAGTCTTTCTGAGAATTTGCATACTGTGCATTCCTCATAAGTGGAGTCATATGGTATTTGTTATTAGCATAGTACCTCAAGGTTTACTGACATTGTAGCCTCTGTCAGACCATTTTGAGGCTGAATACTATTTTATGTACAGACCACACCTTTTTATCTACTCAATTGTCAGGTTATACCTGTTTTGTTTCCATGTTTTGGCTCCTGTGAGTAATCTGCTAAGAACAAAGGTATGCATATGTCTAATCAGGTCTCTGCTTTCAATTTCAGTTATATGTCCAGCATAGACTGGCTGAGTCATCTAGTAATGATAGGCTTAAACTTTTGAGAGAGAGTCATATTACTTTCCATACTTGCTGCACCATTTTACCTCCTTTCCAATTGTACACAATCCTTTCAGATTCTCCACATCTTTGCCAACAGTTGTTAGTTTTTAATTTGCTTGCTTGGTGGGATTCTAATAAGTACAAGATAGTGTTTCATTGTGTTGCTTTTGCTTGTCTTCTTTACTTGGTTTTGGTAGTGCTGGGGATACAACCTAGGGCAAGCTAAGCATTCTTTCACTGAAGTACACGCCACATCATGGTGGCTGTGGTTTGCATTTCCTTTATGATCATTGATGTATAAATAATATTTTAAATGCTTATTAATAATAATATTTTAAATGCTTATATGTTTTCTTTGGAAAATTTTCATTCTAGTTTTTTTTTTGTAATTCATACTCTTAGATTTTGCTATGAGAATTCCCTACTCCAGATTTATTTGCTGAAGCCCTAACCCTCATTTGATTGTATTTAAAGGTCAGATGTCTGGGAAGTAATTAGGTCATGAAGGTCAAATCCTCAATTACCAATGGGATTAGTAACTCTGTTACTTTTCTCATCACATTGACAAAATACTTGACAGAATAACTCTAGGGAAAAGCATTTATTTTAGTTCAAGGTTTCAAAAGTTTCAGTCTACTGTGGTGGGGTGGTAGGGTGGTGGGGAGGGGGATGGGCTGGGGGGAGGTGGAGTTGCTCAACTCATGGCAGCCAGGAAGCAGGGGGAGCCAGCCCAGGAAGGGGCCAGGGCAAGATATACCATGGGAGGACATTCCTCAGTGATCTACTTCTTCCAACTAGACCTCGCCTTCCACAGTTCTACCACCTCCTAACAGCCTATTCAAGCTCTGAATCCATTAGTGCATTAAGCCATGAGTTAGGTCAGATTCCTCCCAATCTAATGGTTTCTGGAAACTCCCTCACAGACACTCCCTGAGTTGTGCATCAATAATCTCTTAGGCATTTCTCAGTCCAATAAAGAAGACAATTAAGGGCAGTGGTTTACAGTATTGCTAGGAAGTATGTCAAGATGACTGATGGGTGGAGATAACAGAACTTGATGGTATCTTCAGTAGACAATTGTGCAGTAGAATGGGCATGTGCTTTTCTGCATAATGTCACATGGCTTTGTGATAATAGCTGATGTAAGTATAGGACAAATCTACTCCCTTTTCCTGACTCATGCCTGGATCACTAGGTGAATCAGAAACACGTAACACCAACATGTTTTGACTATAAGAGAGTATTTAAATATACAAAACCTTTTGTAAATTCTAAGAGGAAATTGTAAGCACACATAAGGTTTCTATAGAGCCACACAGACATTTATTGCCCGTTTGATAAAATCTGCAGGCATCACTTAAACTATTTAATGTTCAAGGTTAAAAACACCTCATTCCTGGTTTTCTGTAATAAAGGAAGAAATCAATAGCAGAAATATATTTAATATATTTCCTATTTCACAGTGAAATAGGAAGTATTGAGGATGGCTTCAGAATGGCTGAGAAAATCAAATAGAACATTATAAACCTGAAATTATGACATAAGCTTAATGCTTTTCTTACTGGTAAACTCAAATTCTGTAAACCTAGATAAGATTGGACAAAAAAATAAAACTTCAAGCTCACTAAGTTAAAAAAAAGGACAGCAAAACATAAAGAAGTAGCCAGAAACCAACTGATGATAACCAAACACCCAGATGATACATTAGAATAGGGGTGTGGATTGTTTTGTCTGTTGATCTGTTTTTTTTTGTTTTTGCAATGGATAAACATTATTTTATTTCAATGATCTGTGTGATCACAGAAGCCACTATGCTTTTATGCTATATGTAGACCCCAGAGGTGAGTGGTATCTCTTAGTCTCCTGGCCTGGAGACCCTCTTCAAGGCACTGTGCTCGCCTGGTATTAGACCTATGGCTCTGCATGGTCAACCAGGCTCCCCTTGCAGCCATGTGTGCATTCAGCTTGTGGCTGTGTTCCACAAGAATCCACACGGTTTTGAGCATATTGCTATTCACCTCCAGGAATAGGCTCCGACTGGCAGTAAATCTGAGACAGACCAGAGGGAGTTCCTGGGATGAGGGTTCGGTCTGGTGAAGCATTGTTAAACCTAGTTTAACACCGTTAAATCTTAAGCACTGTTAAATGCTGTTGAGAATGTTAGATTTGTGTTGAGTTTTCTTTAAGTTTTTATAAGGGCCCGATAGGGTTTTCCCCCCTTTCCTCTCTACTTCCATGACTTAATGAAACCACAGACAGTGGCCCTTCTGGGTTTTGAGTGACAGTGGACAGTCCTTCCCTCACACTTGGCAGTGTGAAGCAGAGCTTCCACTCAGCATCCCTTCTCTGGCAACTATCTGGACCGTCCTTTCAGCAGTCCAGGTGTTTGGGAAACTACAGTCACTCCAAGAACACTACACCAATGGAAGCCACAAGGTTTGCCTCAGCAAGTCCTGTTCCAGTTAACATAGCTCCAGACAACCAGTACCTTGCGCCTTGGAAGGCAGCTCCTCAGTCATTTGTCTTGGTGAACTTTAGACGGACCTTGAGCTATTCTTCTTCCAGGTGGCAGGGGAAGTAACTTATAGAACCTCAGCAAGAAGCCAGTGATTGGTGCAATGGGAATTTGGGATTGAGGCAAGGCTTGTGATTGGTGGAACTAGAATCTGTACTGTGATTGGTGCCAATATGATTGTTCATTTGTATTCTACCTTGTTGCCATCTCCTCTTTCTCTGGTAGAAAACCAGACAGGTCAGCTTACTTGAGTCACCTGGGAGATATCCCTGTGAATTACTATCTGGTGTACCAACCTTAGGTCCAATAAAAGGCTTCTTTCTTTCATACCTGTGATTGCTGTGAAGGTGTCAAGCATGGTGAACTGGTAGAAGGCACAGGAGATGGCAGCAGTGGCGGAGGTGGCCTGTAGTAGCCCTGGAAGTAATGGCCATGAGAAACTCGCTGATTCCACTGGACTCACTAGGGTCCAACTGGACTCCTTTCTCCACTGTGGGAGGAATGCAGTCTAGATTGCAGTTTGGCTGGGCAGGTTTAGGGATAGGCTAGTCCTCCTCCTTCTCTCCAGTTTCCCGCGGTATCTCCCACTACAGACAGCCAAACAGAAGTCCAATTGCCCAGGAGCCGAGAAGGGTACATTCTCTTCATCAGGATGCTCAGCGGCCCTGGAGGTGGACCAGCCATTGGCCGGCCAAATGAAGAATAACCAGCCAGCTACTCCCACCCCCCGCTTCCTCCTTTCTTCCTCTGAGAAGTAAACTTGCCACATTGAGTGTCTCACCTTCTCTGCATCTCACACACTTCCTTTGGATTTTTTTTTTCTTGGCAGCCATAAGAATTTCCTTAGTCTTCAGTTGATAAATTCCTACTTTCACTTCAAGATCTAACTCAGGTATCATTTCCACTTTCTGACACCCAAACAAAGACAGCAGGCTTCTAACAATAGGACAAAGACCGGAAGAGTAGTTCCTCAGTCTGCCTCCTTCTAGCTAATGTGCCCTCCGTGGGGGTACTGCTCCGGTTTTAAATTTCTTCTTGTGTAAATTAATCATGGGAATACCCCTTTCCCGGGGGAAATTTAAAAGATCGTCAGATAAAATGCTCTCTCAAACGCAAGTTTCCTTGTACACTTAATTTCGTTGGTCATACCAAGGCTTACGGATCTTCTCTATGGGTTAAGGTCAATCACAGAATCACCGTGCAAGATGCAAAAACCAACTTCGATGGCGTCCACCAACTAGCTCACATATTCCCGCCTGGCATCCATTCTAGCGATTCACAGCTGCTTCTTTTTCTTTCCCGATCGCGGATTTCCTCTCCCTCATCCCCCCCCCCCCCCCCGTTTTGCGCCTCGCTCCTTCGCTGTAAGGATGTAGGTAGGTACTGGGGACCCAGCGTCTGTGCGAACAGGTGGAAGGAGAAGAGACCCGCACAAAACAAAACCACAGCTGCGGGCTGTGCTGCGAAGTTCTGGAAGCTGAGCGTCCCGATTGGCCGCTAATTGATCGGGCCAGTCCCGGGGATCGGCGGCTCCCAGGGCTCGGAGCCCGCTTGACAGCCCGCGCTTGGACCCCGGAACTCCAGGGAGCCGGGCGGTGCCCAAGACTACAATTCCCGGCGCGCAAAGCGGTCTCTACTAGAGCTAGGAGCAGGTCGAGCTAAGACTACAACTCCCAGCGTGCACAGCGACCAAAGCGAGCTCTACCTGGAGTAGAGACTACAAGATCCTAGACTACAACTCCCGGCGTGCACGGCGGCTCAGCAGTCTCTACCCCTGCCACACCGTCTCATCCCTTTCGCTCTTTTTAGCAGGGATGCCGTCCCGAGAACGCGTGGCGGTGACCAGGGAGAGACCATAGACTGGTCCGGCGACCGAGGCACGAAGAGCAGTCCACGGCATGCCCTAACCCTTCCTGGTACGGCGGCTGGCTCGGGCGCTGCGGAACCTGCAGCGTCGCCGCCCGGGTTTCCGGGGGACTCCGATGGCGGCCGGACGCGGTGGCGCGGCCGTTTGATTCTCCGGTGGCGGCAACCGAGGGACGCGATGGCGCTGCCGGGGCTCATCAAGAAACTCGGTAACGGCCGGGGCTCGTCGCGGGTCCCGGGGGCCAGGCGAGCCGGCCGGTGCCCGTCCACCCCCGAGGCCCCCCGCGGGCCCGGTGTCCGCCCCGGGCGCCCGTCCGGTCCCGAGCCCCAGTCCCCGGGGCGAGCAGCCGAGGTTCCGGATAAGCGGTGCGCGCGGTTCTTTTCCGAGCTGGGCGTAGAACCGCCGGGCGCCCGCGGCCCCCGCCCGCCGTCCCAGACACGGGAGGCTGAGGTCTGAGGCCTGCGGTTCCAAGCCAGCCCGGGCAGGAAAGTGCGCGGGACTGGCGCGGTGGCTCGAGGGGTGCGGCGCGGTCCCTGAGCGCAGAAGCTTAGCCACGGCGCCCCGGCCCCGGGTCCCAGCCCCGGGTCCCAACCCTAGGCCGCATTTCCCTTGACAGGTCACCCGCTGGCGGAGATCCGGGAGCGCGCGCTCCGCAGCCTCCTCTGCAAGCTGGAGCACGGGCTCACCTGTCCCGCCGACCTCGTCCAGGAGAGGCTGCTCTTCCTCCATCTGCTGGAGTGGTTCAACTTCCCGGCTGTCCCCCTGCAAGAAGAGGTCCTCAGCCTGCTGAGCAAATTGGTGAAGGTGAGGTCGTTTCAAAAATGGGGAAAGAGACTCCGCCGTCCAGGGGATTTCAGTAGCTTCAACTGAAAGGCAAGCAACTGGGGTTGAAAAGAATCTTGCAGACCACAGACTGCGCTTTTAACTCACATATATATATATACCCATATGTATATGTATATGTATATGTATATACATATATGTATATGTATATATGGGTATATGTATATGTATATACACACATTCATATATACATAGATACATATGTACACATACATATACACACATACTGTGTGTATATATATATATATTCCGTGTCTCCTAGTGTTGACTCTCATGTTGTCTACCGTGTTCCGAAGTACAACAGAACTGAATTTTTGGTAGGGGCTGATTTCTGCAGTCATCTTTGGAAGTTAATATTCGTTACTCTGTTTTTCTCTGCATGCCAAAATTTAAATATCTATGCAATAGAACATTTAAAGGTAGTGTTACAGACAATGTTTAGTAGTCTATGTGCCAAGTCACTTTCTGTAACTTTTTTTTTAGATTCATGCTCCTATACCTACATAGTGTACTTAGTTTTCAGGGTCTAATGTCAAAAAATTAAATCATTATACACTTCATAAATACAAAAGTAGAAGTTGATAGAGTGTATTTCAGAGTTCTGTGTCTTCAGTCTGCCTTAAGCATAATCGAAATCGTTTGGTTCTAGGACACAGCAGTGAAGATTTTTCCAAACACCCCATCTAAAAAAAAAGTGATTTTAATTTTTGATTGCTGTAAAATGTAGAGCTTTTGCTTATTCTCAAGACTGCTCTCTCTTGAAAGGGACCACCAGCAGGAGGGGAGAGGGAGGACAAGAAAGGTGAATGGGTTGGTGAATATGATCAAACTCCATTATCTATATGTATGAAGGTGCCTTCCATGTCGTAATTTACACTAATTAAAAAAATAGAAACCAGCTATCATCTTATTTCAGTATCCCTCAGCAGTCCAGCATTTGACTGAACTTGGTGCCGTGGAGTTTCTATCCAAGCTTCGTCCTAATGTGGAACCAAACCTGCAGGCAGAAATTGATGGCGTCCTGGATGGGCTTTTTGTTCTTCCTTCAGAAGTTTCTGCGGTGTCCTGTGCCTCCTATGAAACCAACCATGCCGGTAACTCTGAAATCAGCTTAACGAATCCTGTTAAAATACAAGCATACTGGTGGTAATTGTGAATTTTATGGAAAAGAACATTAGTTTAGAAAACAGAACATTACTTTAGAAAAACATCACCTCTCCATACTTTTTTTTCTAGTGTTAACTTACATCTTTGATTACTGTTCCCTATCTTTTTGATCAGGCCAAAAAGATGCCAGCCAGGGGCTGGGAACGTGGCTCAGTGGTAGAGTGTTTGCCTTGCATGCATGAGTCCTTGGGTTCGATTCCTCAGCCCCACATAAACAGAAAAAGCCAGAAGTGGCGCTGTGGCTCAAGTGGGAGAGCGTTAGCCTTGAGCTGAAGAGCTGAGGGACAGCACCCAGGCCCTGAGTTCAGGCCTCATGACCGGCAAAAAAACAAAACAAAACAAAAAAAACAAACAAAAAACAAAAAGATGCCAGCCAGTCACTTTGTTTTTCCTAGTCTAATTGACAGGTTTTTTTTTTTGTT
Organism: Dipodomys ordii; assembly: GCF_000151885.1. Lineage (NCBI taxonomy): Eukaryota > Metazoa > Chordata > Mammalia > Rodentia > Heteromyidae > Dipodomys > Dipodomys ordii. Next base: position 15,887,074 of record NW_012267259.1, on the reverse strand, counting down.
GTTGTTGTTCAAGGCCGGTGTTTTACAATTGACCCCCACCTTTAATGACAGATTATTTCTTGAATGATGCCATCACAGTTTTACTAAGCATTAATTATTAGGTATCAGCCATTGTTTCTGGTGCTTTATTTGTACATTTTTGGACCTTGATCTCCATATTGAGGTATAAATGATATGTGTCCAAGCTCATGGTTTTGTTATGTAAACTAATGAAATTACATAATGCAGTTTTGTAGGCAATACTCCAAAATATTAGTTAAGGTCAAAGATAAGTAGATTTAAGTTCCTATTCTCCTGTTATTTGTGGGACCTTGGCTCTTCTGTAAGCTTCAGATTTCCTACCTGAAAATTAGGCTCAGAAAGAACATCCCTCTTAAATTGATGTGAAATTTCATTAAGCATAAGGTTAGCTGTTGTTGAGTATTCTTTGGTATTTAATCTTAGCACACAATAGTGCACACAAAAGGCATTTGGATTGTTTTGAAGGCAAAATGTTGTGATTTATGTGATTGAGTAGTAAGAATATTTGAACTGTTTTTGATTGCTTAATTTGTTAGACCACTTATTTCTCTAGACCACTGCAGTCCTCCTCCTGTATCAACTGTTGATGCTGTTGACATTTATTTAATTTTACTGTGGCTCAAGTGAATGAATTGATTTAAACAAAGCCTCTTAATGACTCTTAAAACAGTGCTGTCCCTCTGTCTCTGTCTCTCTTGTTTTTGTTTTGAAATAACATCTTACTGTGAAGCTCTGGTTCTCCTTACATCCTCCTGTTTCAGACTCCCAAATCCTGGGATTATAGTTGTGTAGCACCATACCTGGTTTATAAAGTAAGAACCTAAGTTGTGTTTTTCTCCAATCTAATATCTTGCAAATGAAATTAGAGGAATGGTCTGGGGATAATTTTTAGGTATCTGTAATAATAGTAGGAATTACTGACAAGAAAACTGCAAACATAGTGTAAAATTTAGTTTTAGCCTTTTCTTCATTTTTATTGCACGTGATGTGCTATCACATGTGATAGGAAATTTCAGAGGTGTTGAAAGCTAATAATGAACACTTCTTTTTTGTAGGGGGTGGGATCACATGGGGCTTGCAGTGTAGGGCATCATATTTGCTGGACAAACTCTAGCATTGAGGTATACCCCTGCTCAGCATCACCTTAGCTTTGTTTTGGCAGCTTGTTTTTGAAAAGGACATTAATGAAAACAAATTATTAAGAGCTATAAAATTACAGTAGAAGAGGGGGAGGGAGGGAGACTTAAGCATAGGTGGCTTGTCTTTAAATATTTTGTAGCAGATTCCTCAGATACATTGTAGATATTCATTCCAATAAATAATCGTGGTTTTTTTTTTTTTTTTGTTTGTTTTTTGGGTCCGGTCGTGGGGCCTGAACTCTGGGCCTGGGTGCTGTCCCTCAGCTCTTCAGCTCAAGGCTAGCACTCTACCACTTGAGCCACAGCACCACTTCCGGCTTTTTTCTTTTTGCTTATGTGGTGCGGAGCAATCGAACCCAGGGCCTCGGGCATGCAAGGCAAGTGCTCTACTACTGAGCCACTTTCCCAGCCCAAACACATAATTTCTTTTTTTCTTTTCTTTTTTTGTCAGTTGTGGGAGCTGAACTCTGGGCCTGGATGCTGTCCCTCAGTTCTTCAGCTCAAGTCTAGCGCCCTACCACTTGAGCCACAGTACCACTTAAATAATTGTATTTTTATAAGAAAGACTGGTCAGGGAAAAACCCTGGACCTTTTTAATTTTTTTAGTTTTAAAAATGGTTAAAAAATGACATTGTCCCAAGAGCCAAAAAAAAAAAGGGAATTGAAAAAGTTAGAAAAAATGGTTAAAATGTTTAAGAGGAAACATTTTTATCTAAAAAGACTAATTTTCAGTTTTACCAAGTAAATTAAATTAGTTACAAATGCACAGAAGGTTATTTTTGTTTTGTCTTCTCAGAATTGCTCCAGCAACCTGAAATCTTAACAGGAGGATATTTTCCCCAAGACAAAAGTAACCTCCAGCAGATGGACATGCCTCCTCGGTCTGTGGGTGTGTATGCATATCATTGTAAGCCCCACCCACCCGGTAGATTAGAAGTACATCTAACCCTGTTGCCTGGTGGCTCATGCCTGTAATCCTAGTTACTCAGGAGACTGAGATCTGAGGATTACTGTTGACAGCAAGCTCAGGCAGGAAAGTTCATGATATTCTCACCTCCAATAAACTACTCTTAGAAAAAGCTGCAAGTGGTGCTGTGGCTCAAGTGGTAGAGCACTGGTCTTGAGCACAGAGGTTCAGAGATAGAGCCCAGGCCCTATGCTCAAATTCCTGAATTGGCCGGGGGGGGGGGAAGGGGGGGGAATCTGTTGATGAAAGTGTTTTAGCACCGAACTAAATGTTTCAAATGCTCTGAATGTTAGTGTAGGCTATAGAACCTAAGCAGATGAGGGTATTAGCTTCACTAGTGTTTAGTGTCTATTGAGCACAAATTATTGTCACATACAAGTAAGTGCCATGTATCATTTCTTCTCAGCTCACTAACTGGTATTGTTTACCTCAGCAGAGACCAAACATCATGTTAGCTTCATTTTTTTTTAATGTTCACTTGCTTAAATGTTAGGAAATTCTGATTTAGAGCTTTCTCCCTGGAATCTCATCTCCAGGTCTCTGTGGTATGTTTGTTTCTATTCACTTACCACTGAGGCTGAGCTTGTTATGTTTCTAGTTTACTGCTGAGGACACTGAAGCTTGGAGACATAGCCAGCATTCACTGTCTTTAACATTTTGTTCTTGCATGGTTGTGATGAAAAGGATGTGTCCAACAGAATGTCTGATGTCAGGGATTCAAGTAGGCTCAGTGTAGAAGTCCTCAATTATTAACAAGCCTTCATAGAAAATTGCAAGTTAAATAATAACATCAGAAAGAATAGAAAGCCTTGAAAATGTTAACAATACTTTACCTTTTCTTTCTGGAAATGTTATCTGCACTTAACAATTGGTGTTCATTTCAAACCATTTGACAGACATAATAATTACTGCATTTTGAAGAGCTGGTTTTATGCAAATACTACTTTTCAATAGTGTGACCTTAATTTATACAATGTAAGATATATTAAAAAATTTCGAATGAGGATAGTTTAAAACTGGGTAAATTTCTCACATTTATTTTTATTGTTTGAGCATTGACACTTGGTATCCAATCCTCTGGTCTTCAAGATATTTCTTTTTTTTTCTGCGTATGTGGTATTGAGGAATCGAACCCAGGGCCTCATGCATGCAAGGCAAGCACTCTACCACTGAGCCACCTTCCCAGCCCCGGTCTTCAAGATATTTCTGTAGAGGTTTAAACATTTAATATTTGGTAGGATATTATAACTAGATGTAGTAAAGGATTATGTTTATATCATTTAAAAATTTTCTGCAAGACAAGGTTTTCTTCAAATACCAGTTCCTTTGTGTTAGATTTAACCTAGATGCTATGGTCAACTACAGAATAAAATTAAAAGTTTAACTGAAGCTTTGGATGTTGTTCAATATTAGCATTTAATGTTTTACTGAATATTTGTGTTTCATGCTGTTCTTCTAATCTTTATTTTAATGAGTTCCATTAAGTTACAGAAAGAGAGCTTTGTTATTTGCAATGCATCTTGTGTGGAATATTTTGGGTTTTTTTGAGACTTTTAAAGAAAGCGAAGCCTCACTTGGAATATTGCAAATCCATCATCATTTCCTTCTTTGACATCTTAAGTTTTGCTATTAGCAGTAAATCAGAATGCGAAGTGTTTGAAGTTTTCTACGTTTCCTTGGCTACCCCTGACTACCACGGACAGACACGTCCTCTCCTCCAATGAAAGGTACAGTACCTTGTGTACTTTCATTTATTTTGGGTTCTTTATAGTCATTAAGTCTGGTAGGAACTACTACATATTTTCATCTGGAAAAGATACCAGTGGTGGGAAAAGAAATGATGGCTTTATATACATGGTTCTCAGTGTTTCAGAAAAGCACACAAGAAAACGCGTAGTGGTTTTAAGTCAAGCAGCACATCTGGGTTCTTTCTTGTGACTTGAACCCATGATGTAGCCCTTCACAATGTATGTTACCTCTCTCTCTCTCTCTCTCTCTCTTTGTTTTTAAACTATCAATGGGGATAATTGATTTTCGGCTCTTTGGGTAGAATTAGGAAAAATGCAGCCTTTTCAAATTTAATATACAGCATTATTACTCTTATTATATGTAAATTAGACACTGTGGCCTGGTGCCAGTGGCTTACATCTATAATTCTAGCTACTCAGGAGACTGAGATGTGAGTATTGTGGTTCAAAGCCAACCCAGCCAGGGTATGTTACCTCTGTGGCCCGCTTCTCTGATGGACCATTCCTGGTAGCCTTCATTAAGTAAAACTAGAAGAATGGGTTATAAGTACTTCTTTCTTGGTAGACTGATTTTCAAACTATGGGCCCCATTTACCATGTTGAAAAGGTCTTATATAGTAGATATTAATTTGTTATTACCTGTAAAAGTAGGTATCTGATTATGTAGAAGTTTGAAGAATGATTTTTAATGTCCAGATTCACTTGGTGCAATGAATGTATGACAGATGCATTGTTTGTTTCTTTTAGATGGAGATTCTGAAATGCAAGACAAACCTGCTAGATACAGGGCCAGTGTAGGTGGATGTTAGACAATGGTCCTCTCGATGGCCCTTCTGCTACATCATTTTTTTGGGAAATGTATTCCTGGGAAAGACAGGGTGATAGTTTCTTTTTGATGGTGCATGGACTCAAAATGAGGAAAGGCGTTAGCTTTTGAGGTGTAGGTGAGCAAGGGCTATCTCCTTATGTGGACAGAAGTTGTGTCCTATCCTGATTCACCTATTGTGGGGAAGGCCATTAATCCACCTTATGCCTACAGAGTGACCTCTATACTTTCTGCTATTTTTCAATTATTTTGAGCACATTTCATTGAATTCTGTGACATGGGGCCTCTGTGATTTTGTAGCCTTATAGTATCTCCAGGTTCATTATGGTTAATAGTTCCTGCTCCTGAGGACAGTCTGTTGGAGGATTCAAAGTCATTGAATGATTGTATGGCAAATATAGGATGCTTCTCCTGGGAGTTGTTTATGGACCAGAGAAAAAATCTCAGACCGCTTCCCAGTGAACTTGCTGCATCACTTGAGAGCTCTGAGGGCTGGTAACAGTCAGTGTGTCATTAGGCTACATGATGTGTGTATGTGAGCATTTAATGTAAATACTGTGCTTTGCAGCTCTTTGAGAAGTAGTAATCACACTTTGATCTGGAACACCTGTGAACTTTTGAAGGACGTTATCATGCAAGATTTTCCCGCTGAGATTTTTCTTCAGAGGCCCAAAATTGTTCAGGTTAGTACCTTTGGTAATTGTTTTAGGTTTTGAAATAGAGAACATTTTGTAGTAGAATAGATTTTTCAGGCTAGAAGTTCTTGGAAAGAAAATCTGTATTACCATTAAAAAAATAAGGAAACATTCAGATATTTAAGCTGTTTATTTTCTGACTTACTTGACAGTCTTTCCAGAATACATTCACTTCTGGGACCTGTTGTGAAGCTTGCCCACCTTGAGCTGCTATTTGTGGATCCTTAGAAGGGATCAATAGAAGGTTGTATAAATAATGTGTATTAGCAGTAAGAATGGCATCAGTATTTAAGCATCTTGTGTATTTACAGTCTAATTTTCACAGCTGGGGAATACATCATTTGTGATTGCCTCTCCGGTAGAGAGAGAACCAGGGTGAGGAAGTAATAGCAGAGAAAGGCTGTTAGTTACCAAAACATGATTAAGATGTGTGAGGTGAGAGGACTTGTTACGGTAGTTTTTTGTTTTATTATGTTTTTTGTGAAGTTCTGTGTAATGTAATATCCTGAATGGGAGTAATTCCTGTCTTCCTCCAGAATGGGTGCTTAGCTAACAGAGTTTAGAGTTGGGAAACACTGACTGTTCTACTTTGTATTTTATTTTTTTAAGCTGAGGATCTTGCTCTATTGCTCTGCTGCCTTGGATTTGTGGGTTCGAGTGGGACAGGGATGCCCCCCTCCGCCTCCCCTGGGCGGGGATAATGGACACGCGCTACCTCCTGTCTTACCAAACTGTATTCTGTTAACTGAACTCTGTTTTGCATTCTTCTGAGTTGTTTTGAGCTCATACTTTGTTTTCTCCTGTCTTCTCAGTATTTTACGACTCATTTTATTGTTTAGTTGCACTTTCTAAGTTTGGTGTTCCTTGAAATTGAGCAGTTTGTTTTCGCCACTCTCGGTTTCAGAGCCTTTTGTCCCTGTTGAAGCTGGCCTTCGGAGGAGATGGCAAGCACCGCCTGGCGCTGCAGTCAGTGTCCTGCTTGCAGCAGCTGTGCATCTGTTTAAGAAATAGACTTAACTTTCACCGAGACCCACATTTTTTCTCTAATAAACAAGGTACTAGTCTCCATTTCTTCTGTACCCATTGTTGGTCCCCTGATAACTGCCTATCATGCTTTGGGATTGTGTTCTCTGTTTCTACAACATAAGCTTCCACTCCTACATGTACTTAATTCTCAAATAGAAAGTAGATAAACGATGGAACCACCACAAACCTGTGTTTTTTGTTTTTTTTGTTGTGGGGTTTGAACTGAAAGCCTGGGTTCTGTCCCTAAATTTTTTGTTTAGTTTCATTTCTGGTTTTTTGTGGTTAATTGGAGATAAGAGTCTTATGTACTTTCCTGACTGGGCTGGCTTCCAACCATGATCCTCACATCTCAGCCTTCTGAGTAGCTATGATTACAGGCATGAGAGGAACATTTACAAACTCTACCCTATTCCTCTAGACTGTAGAGATTTTCTGTATAGAGTGGTATTGGGTCTTAAAGACTAGAATATGAAAGTGGTTCTTCATGTAGTAATTGGAAAAGCTTACTAAGCTATCTATTTATCTCTATCTATCTATCTATCTATCTATCTATCTACCTACCTACCTATGTTTTCTTTCTTTTTTTTTTTTTCATACTCTTACCCATCTTTCTTGCTCATTGCTGACACTCTACTAAACCACATCTCCAGTCCTACTGATTTGTATTTTACCAAAACTGTTTTATCAGCGAGGCATGGTGATACATGCCTTTAATCTGCTACTCTGGAGATGCAAGCAAGATGATCTCAACGATTTGAGGCTAACTTAGGCAAAGTAATGAGACCCTCCTCCCATCTCATGGAAGAAAGGCTAGGGGTGTAGCTTAAGTGGTAGAGTTACTTTCATAGCATGTGCACAACCCTAGGCTTAATACCTAGTACTTATGAAACAAACCAAACCAAAAAAAAATCAGTTTTTATGTAACTTGTGATGTAGTTGGACTAGTATGTGATGACACTGCCAAAGTATTCAGGAAAATGTGCCACTTAATGGCCAAGTAGAATATTGGATTGACCTGGACAGAATGGTATCTGAAATTTATGATATATTTGCATTGGAAGATGAATTTCAAGTTATAACCATTTGTCATTATGTTTCAGCTAATCCATTTCATCACAAGTTCATGCTGTTTCTATGTTTCGTCAGTATTTATTCTTTACATTGACTTACTGTCAATTCAGAGCATGTGGATTTCCTCATTCTTACTTGAGCTATAGAATTCAGTAAATGACTTGTATCATTGCTCTTGGTACCCCCCCACTGCAACAGGAAGAATGCTAGTCTTGATGAAAATAGTCAGCAAGTCTGAAGATTGATTCACGTATTAATACTTACCTTTCACGTACTGTATGCCAGCTGATAATGTACGCTGCCTCTGGGGAGGTATAACATGAAACCAAAAGTTAAAGCCCTCAGACTTACGAACTTACATTTTAGGTAGCTGAGGCAAGGTCATGGACAATCAAATTTGTTCAGGTAAGAAGCACTCTAAGGAGGTAAGAAGGGTCCTGGGAGCACATAGCAGGTGCCACGGCTTTTGTAATGGGGTTGTCGGGGAGAGCACTTCAGAGGAGGAGGCCTAGGGTGACTGGGCCGCCACTTGAAGAGCTGCAAGAAGAGCTTTCCAAGGAAGGCCAGAGGTCCCAGGCAGCAGTGACATGAATAGGAACTAGGTCTTCACAGGGTTGTACAGGAAGCCAGCAGGCAGGTGGAAGCAGGGGACGTCGGTCTTGGGAAGGATTTCGTATTTTCTTTGAAATATTGTGAGAAGCTCTTGGAGAATTATTATTATTATTTGTTTTTTTGCTGCTCCTGAGGCTTGAACTCTGGGCCTGGGTGCTGTCCCTGAACTCCTTTTGCTCAAGTTAGGGTTCTACCACTTGGGCCACAGCACCCTTCTGGCTTTTTTGTGATTTTAATTGGAGATAAGAGTCTCACAGTAGGAAGGGGTAACAACAAGTTTGACAAGAAATGTATTCATTATCTTACGTTACTGTAACCCCTCTGTACGTTACCTTGACAATTGAAAAAAAATGTCTCACAGATTTTTTTTGCCAGGCTAGCTTTGAACTGTGGTCCTCAGGTCTCAGCCTCTTGAATAGCTAGGATTATAGGCATGAGCTACCAAAGCCTGGTTTGCATTTCTATTTAAAAAGTTTTTAAAATTGTCTTTATAAAGGTGATTCTCTTGTCCTTTTTTTTTTTTTTTGGTTGGTCATGGGACTTGGATTCTGGGCCTAGGCACTGTCCCTCAGCTCTTCATCTTGAAGCTAGCACTTTACCATTTGAGCCACAGTGCCAGTTGCTGTTTTCTAAGTGTTTTATTGGAGATAAAAATCTCATGGATTTTCCTGCCTGGGCTGGCTTTGAACTGATCCTTAGATCTCAGCCTCCTGAGTAGCTAGGATTACAGGCATAAATCACTGGCGCCCGGCTCTCTTGTCTTTTTAATCCAAACCATTCAACTGGCTAGTGTTGTGGTTGTGGTTATGTGTCTAGGGAGTCCCCAATGATTTTTCTTCTGTGCTGTCAGCTGTCTATCTTCTCTGGAGAAATTTCTATTAAAGTCCTTAGCCCCCTTTCTAATTGTGTTGTCTCTTCACTTTTGAGATCTGGCAATTATCTGTATCCTTTGAGTATGGAGCCTTTACTAGGTATAAAGATTTGTAAATATTTTCCATTTTTTAGGGCGTCTACACTTTCTGGATAATGTCCTTTGAAAGATATTAAATTTGATGAAGTCTAGTTTTTCTGTGTTTTCTCTGGTAGTTTTGTTTTCATGCCTAAAAATCCCTTGCTAATACATTAAAGATTTACATTAGTTTTATATTAAGAACATTATGATTTTAGCTTTTATGTTGTTGGTCTACTTTGATTAGTATTACCATGTCATTTGATGTAGGGGTTGTAAGAGTTTAAAGCAAAGGGCTGCACGATAGAGTATTAGTGATGTGTAATGATGCAATAAATACCATTGGCCAGAAATTTCCATGACCTGAATGTGCTCTGTACATGCTTGCTAAACATTTTGATCAAAACTATTGTTTCTACCTGTGCAGAAGCATGTCAGCTATCTTAAATTTTGAAGAAAGACACATGTATACTATGTAATCTGAAGTCAGTTTGTACTTAGGGATAATTTTGTTTATTTATTTTCTCAGATACAATTTCCCAGAATTCTTCCTTGTCTTACTGTCATGAAGCACGAGGTACTCATCAGTCCCAGAACCTGTCCCCAGGAAGCAGCAGCCCCCGGCCTTCTGTGGTTGGGCGCACAGGCCAGCGCCCCAGGGGAGATGGCCAGGATTGGGATGCAGTGTCCTCCAGGTGACTGGCGTTGGGGTCTGGGGAGATAAGAAGGGCTTCACACATATGGGATTTAATTTCAGAGGAGATGATTCCTCTCTGTTGTTCTTTGAAACATTATCTGTTGTCTAGGCCTGTATGAAACCACTGGCTCTCCTACTTTTTGATTATCTTCTACTATGAAAGCGAATAGATACCTCATGCAACTCAGCGCTCAGTACTCATCCTCAGTATATCCACTCAGACGCGTGTTCACAGGACCTCCCCATTCTCTTCACATCATGTTACTATTCGAATACACCTTAAAAAATGAATCAGATTCCCTAAATGTTTCCTACCAACCAGCCATAAATGGGATATGATATAGTCTAAAAAAGCATTGCTTTAAATGATAATTTCTTTCTTTCTTTCTTTCTTTCCTTTTTTTGTCAGTCGTGGGGCTTGAACTCTGGGCTTGGGCGCTGTCCCTCAGCTCTTCAGCTCAAGGCGAGCACTTTACCCCTTGAGCCACAGCACCACTTCCTGTTTTCTGGTGATTAATTGGAGATAAGAGTCTCATGGACTTTCCTGCCCAGGCAGGCTTTGAACTGCAATCCTCAGATCTCAGCCTCCTAAG
>NW_012267259.1:15864145-15876105 GCF_000151885.1 Dipodomys ordii | reverse complement strand
TGTGTGTGTGTGTGTGTGTGTGTGTGCGCGCACGCGCGCGCATGTGCGCCCAATTGGGCTTGAATGGTACTCTTCCACTTGAGCTACAACTCCACTTCCAGCTTGTTTTTTTGTTGGTGGTTAATTGATGATAAGAGTCTTACAGACTTTCCAACCTGAGCTGGTTTCAAACTTCAGTCCTCAGCTCTCATCCTCCTGACTGGTTAGGATTATAGGCGTGAACCAATGGCACCCAGCTCCTCTTTACTCCAAGAATGCCTTTCTACTTTAATCTAGTGTGATCTGTGCATGGGAGTTTTTGCTTCTGAGTAAATTCCTCATGGAGCTTTTTAGAGATTGAGAGAATCCTTGATCACTTCTCTCTTCTGGGCTTGGTATCTTGAAATTGAAGCAATGACAAAATAGGTATAAACTTTGGGAAGTTGTAACTGTTCTATAACATTAGGTTATCTATGTGATCTGGGCTTCAAAGTCAAAGTTTTGAGGACACAAGGTAAGAGTTTTTTGATAAAGAAAGTCAAGGAAAAAAAGGTGTTCCTTTTTTTTAAATGCATTTTCAAAATCATATGATGAATGTACTAATGCAATTTCTGTTTTTCTACGAACATTTTCTGGTTGCTACCATTGGCTTACTTAGACCACTTTTGGTGAATATTGCAGAAAATTTAGTCAACTACCTGAATTATTTTTTGTCTTTACAAGTTGATCACATAGAGCTTTGCCATAAATCTGCTTACATTTAGAAGTAAGTGACTTATTATGGCTAGTGTTAATTGCTACCATGGGAATGTTGACATGTTTCAAGATTGGCAATTTGGATAGCAAGAATTAAATGTATTTTGTTATTTCATATACAGTTTATCTTATTTTGTTTATTTTGTGATTCTGGGGAACAAATCCACATATGCTAGGCAACTACAGTATCCTTGAGCTACATCCCCAGACCCTTTTGTCAAGTCCTCTATGGAATATAGTTGCAGGAGTTTGTCAAAGTTTTTATGAATCTGACCAGAGTTGTTTCATGTAGCAACAACTCCGAGACTTGTCTGAGGCATCTGATATGCAAGGTGGTATTGGGGGATTGCGTCTGTGTTCAGTATTGACTGTTTTCTCTCCAGCGGAAGCAGCAGTCATGCGCATGTGAACTCTAGGCTCTCTGGCCACTCCCCTCTGGATCTGGGGCACATGGACCTGCCAGAGCTGGACATGGAGGACACCCTGGAGCTACAGTTTCAGCAGCTCAGCCTTCCTCAGTTCTGTGTGGCTGTTCTGGAGTCTGCAGCTCCGCTCCTAAGGACAGGTTAGTTGCTCTTTGAAAGCTTGTTTTTCCTTACATAATTTTTGTTTGTTTAATATTTTTTGGAGGGCTTTTTGTTTTTTTTTTTCTCTTCTTTGTAAGGGCTTTTTGAATCTTGACTTATTTTACTATTACTTTCTATCTTTACTTATCTTTTAATTTGCTTTATTAAACTCCTTAACATTTAAATTCCTAAGAGTTGAATCAGGTAAATTTAACAAGACACATTTAAGAATTGAAGGTACTTATTTTAAGTTCAGATGGATGCCATGGGTCTCTTCAGACAGGGTATCTCTTTCCATTTATGGCTTATATCGACACAGGCCTCTTTTCCTGTGCAGTGACAATAAAATGCAACTGTAACAACTCTCCTCAGGTATAGTGAATGAGTAGACCAGATTTAAAATCTTTAGCTTTTGTACTTTAGAACTAAGTTACTCTTAGTTCCTCACACTCCTCATTCATTTCTTATAATCTGTGGACTGTCAACAAAACCCCAAAGTGGGTTTTTTGTAGTAATTTGTAATACTTTGTCTTTCTTTCAAAACCTCCGCAACTATTTTTGGATTACATTTTTGTCCAGATGTGATGGGAATTCTTTTACAAAAGAGTGACAGCATCAATGATTTGGCTCAAGTCTTGTAATAGAGTGCATGTAGTGAGTCCTGGGTAGTGGGTCACTGGACTTGGCTTTATGCGTGTTGTTTCTTGTACCCTGTATGGATCCATTCAATGCAATGGTAGGTGCTCATCCCACTACTATAGATGAGGGGACTGGGCATAAATGCTGTGTAAGTTTACCTAAAGTCAGATAGCTGAAAAAGACAGGGACTCAACCTCATGTTCTTCTACACCAGAGCCCCTGCTCCTCAGCAAGTAAGGTGACCTTCAAGGTAAGGGAAGCTTTGGAAACAGAAATGATTTTTATTCTCTAAGTCTCTATGTTTCAGCAGCTGATAAACTTGTCAGCATATCAATAACAATTTAAGTGAGTTTTGTCCTTTTTAGTTTATACTGTTAAAGTAAAACAAGAGCTGGGTATTGGTGGCTCACTCCTGTAATACCAGTTATTCTGGAGGCTAAGGTGTGAGGATCATTGTTCAAAGCCAGTCTAGATAGGAAAGTCTGTGAGACTCTTATGTGCAAATTAACCAACAAAATAATGGCTCAAGTGGTAGAGTACTGCCTTGAGCAAAAATGCTTAAGAGACAGCACCCAGGCCCTGAGTTCAAGCCTCAGTGCTGATACGCACACACATAGGAAAAAAAAGAATACACTATAAAAAAATACATCCCATATTAATAACTCTTGAAAGCTTAGTTATTTTTGCCTGTAGTGATGGGGAAGAAAGCAGGACAAAGTATCTTATTTATGGAGCATTGAACATTTTTGTTTAAACCAAAGAAAATTACATTTCTTTTACGCTGAGCTACTACCTGCTTCCAGGAATTAGGACTGCATATTGATTCATATCCTAAGACTGAAATAAAGGAAAGCTGAACTTCAGCATCATAAAGTATTTTGTTTATTTGCCTGGCATATTGGGAAGTGCAGTTTTAGGCTTAATGATTTTACATTTAACCTTTCTTTAATTTGCTGTAAAAAGTCAGATTGATAATTATAAAGCCATATCTTGGTACATAAAAAATTTTAACTGTTCTCTTGCCCTTTTGTGGTAAATGATTGCATAATTTGTAATTGTTCAATATCGTTAGAGGAATCAAGAGAACTTGGCTCCAGCTGTTCTAATGAAAAGATTAATCTAGATCTTTATGTCTCAGTAGTTTGTTTTACTTTTGTTTATTAAAAAACCTTTGGGATGTGGGATAGGAAAGTCTTATTAGAAAGTTTACCTCACACAGACTTCTGACAAGTGATACTCTGTTTTGATCTCTGTCTCAAAGAACCTATGGTGTTTGTGCTGGCCTTGAACTCTCAGTTCTGCTTGGAACTCCCAAATACTGAGATTATAGACAGGCCCTAGCATACCCGGCCAGTAGAGTTTCCTTGGGAACATTGTGGGAGATTAGTAGAATACACATAGAATTTATTGAAGCTTCTTCAGTAAATGGCAGTGTGGACATTTATTAAACTAGTTGCTCTAACATAAGCTTAACTTCCCAGATAACTCCTGTGTAGGAAAATACTTACCTATAAAAGAAGGGTAAGCCTTCGAGTAGTAAATAGAAGTTATTGGAACGCATTTTCTACACTTGCCTGATGCTTTGTCACATATAATGAACACCATAGATGATTCTCTGAATTTGAAAAATTTATTTTAATCTACGTTTCAGTAATTAGATTATTGCTATTCTCTCTCTCTCTCTCTCTCTCTCTCTAAGTGCTTTCTCATTGGTGTCACATCTCATGTTGCAGTCAAGACTGTGACTTCCTTATTCATCTCTGTCCACATTTTAAAAGCATCTTTAAAATGCAAAATAGGACTCTGGGAGCATGGCTACTAATACTAACTGCATCTGTGATTAAGTTATCTTTCCTCTCACCTTTCCCTTGTTTGCATTCTAGGTAGTAGACAAATGATAATAAGAGTTCTGGAATTGCTCACAGAGGATATAACCTTGATTGGTGAAGCCATTTCAACTGAAATCTGGGATGACAATAGCCTTTTTGCTATAGATATGGTAAGAACCTGTTTTCTTAGGCTATGGGTAATAATACTTAATTTTGGTTTGCGTTAGCTGGTTTCATTATGTTTAGTCTTTGGCGTTTCTTTCTGGTGGAGTCTGTCCAAGCTTATTTTGTGCACATTCTCTCACAGGTCATTTCGCCAGAGTACTGGTTTCTTTGGTGGGGGATGGTCTATCAGGACCAAGAGCAGGCCACAGGGCAGTTTATACCTGTTGTAAGGTTAATGTCCCCATGCTAACAGAACCAGGAAATGTATCATTTTAAAAAAAATCATAAGTTTTTATTGCTATTTTTCTGATTTTAAATTTGTATTTCTTGCGGAAAGTCTTAATTCCCAGCAATATCAAAATACTTGTTTTTTTTTTTAACCTTTAGAATACATAAAATAACTTCAGTATAGCAATAGTAGTTTTGCTACGGACAACTCTAATAAAAGTTCAGGCTTTTTTAGCAGCTCTTTGTGACTTTGATTAAATCAAGTGATGCACAGTTGGAAGAATTTTTTTCTGTATTATATACAATGTCAACATAACAGTTGTGTTTGTCTCAGTTGTTTTTCACTTTTGGGAATTGTTTTTGTCTTCATAAAAATGTAGATCAGAGATGTCTTCTTTATGGTACATTCTCTGTCGGTTATTATTTTAATTTTATTTTCTTGTTTATCTTTTCTAGTTGCATTTTATATTTTTGTAAATGTAAACAAAGGAGCATATAAATATATATACATATATATGACATATGTACATATCTATCTAACCTATCTGCCTATATCTCTTGTAAGAGGTAGAATATTATGTACATTCTTCTCCACTTCGTTTCTGTGTATTAGAAATACATAAAGTAGCCAGGCAACTGAAATTTGTACTTCTCTAGGAATAAAGGAGAGCACTTTATATTATTTTAAGGGTCATTCATACTTGTTTTCTTATAAAATACAAGGTTTACTCATTTTTCTCTTGAGTTATTAGGTTCTTAAAAATTTCTATTCTTTTTTTAAAAATTAATTATTTTTTTATTGTAAAGGTGATGAATAGGGGGGTTGCAGTGTTTTGAGATAAAATTTGCCAATTATCATAGGCGAGCATTGAACTTGAGATCTTCTTGCTTCTACCTCCCAACTGTTGGGATTACAACTGTGCTCTGCTATGCCTGGCTTTGTTATTCTAAGAGATCTTTATATATTAAGAACATCAGTATTCTATTTGGGAGATAGTGGTGGTTTTCATTTCTTCTTTTTTTTTCATTTCTTATTTGTTATTATACTATAATGGTGCTTCCGCAGTGTAAAAGATAGATCATTGACCAGACCTGAGGCTTGAACTCAGGCCCTGGGCACTGTCTCTGAGCTTCTTTTGCTCAAGACTAGTGCTCTACCACTTGAGCCACAGCACCACTTCTGGCTTTTTCTGTTTATATGGAAAATTATGTTATTTTTAGTTAATATCAAAAGGGCTAGACTCAGAAATTGAAACCAAGAAGTAAGCTGAAAAATGGACTTCCCATTGTATCCTCTTTTTAATATTAAGTTACAAAACTGGGAAACATAGGAAACAGATGAACATCTGCTTTTGAAATGGTAAAAGTCTGGGAACTGTTCACAAATGGGTGAAAATAAAGTGCATGTCTGGGGAAGGGAAGTCTTGAATGTTACCTAGGTTTTATCCTCATCCATTGTAACCACCTAGAATTTTTGTCTAAGGATTAAGAGTGGCTAGACTGAAATGATCACAAAGCTCATATATGTATGTATGTATGTATGTATGTATGTATGTATATATGTATGTATGTGTGTTTAAAACATATACACATGTTTAAAAGCTACAATAAGAACTGCATTTTGAGTTTTTAATTCCCATTTCCTATGTGGGGAGCTGGAAATATTTCTCTTTTTTCTGTTTCCCTCCCTCCTGTTATACTAAAGTAAATCTTTGCAAAAACCTTAAAAAGTAAAATAAGATGATGCTCTGGTCTTGTGAGATCTTTATTCATTTATTTTCATACTTGTGTTTTGAGTTCATTTTTAAAACAGTTGACTCTGGGTTTTGAGTCATAGATTCAAATCTGGATAGATGTGACATGTTCTTAATGTCTGCATTTTTGTACTTCAGAAATATTTTCCTCATATAGACTTTGCACATTTTTTGTTGCTTACTCTTAAATGTGTGAATATGTGTATGTGTTTGAGAGCTTTTGGTAATAAAATAGCTATACATGTTTCACATTTTTGATAGATTTTTGGCATAAGTAGAACCCTGTTATTACTATATACATTATATACTGAAGATCCCTTTGCATTTACTAGGCTCTTATATGGATGACCTTCATTTTATATATTTTTGGGGGGCCTTTAAGTTTGAGTTGGGTATGTAGCTGGGTTGTTGGGCATATTAGTAGCTCATCTTACTTCTGAATTGTGTTACATTTTAGTACTACCACATTGGCCAGTTTACCTATGGATGTATATAAGGTTGTATCCAGATTTTAATGATTACACATAAGGTTTCTGTAGACATTCCTTCTTCAATAACATTTAATATATATATATATATATATATTTTCTGTTTTGACACTTTAATGGGTATATAATAGTTTCTTAGTTTGATTTTAATTTGCACTGTGCTAGTAACTAATATTAACAATCATTTTTCAGTGAATAAATAAAACTTTAAAAGGTCAATTCTAAGCATTTTATTCTTTTTAATTGCGTTGTTAATAAATTAAAAAAAAGTATTGAGTCTCATTTACTTTGATGCTTTGAAACATAATCCTCAGATCTCAGCCTCCTGATTAGCGAGGATTACAGGTGTGGGTCACTAGTGCTCTTACTCTGAGACCTTACTAGACATGGTTAGTTCTCATAATTTTGTATTCTTGTTGTTGAATTTTTTTTTTTAGGATTGCATGTCTATGGAATTATATTACCTATGAGTGAAAACAGCTTCTGTTTTCCTGCCACTTTGGCTTCCCTTTCGTTTCTCTTGCTGCCCAGTGTCCTGACTGTCTGGAGTGCAGTGTGTCTACGTGTGGCGAGGAGCCTGTTCTTACCCTAGAGAGGAAGAATCGCTTTCACCTCCCACTACCACATCATATTAAGGACTCTCTTCTGAAACATGTATACAGTTGAGAGGCTCTTCCATTTATTCTTAGTTTGATGAAATTAATTAATTAATGTATGCCAGTCATAGGGCATGAACTCAGGGCCTGGGTGCTATCCCTAAGCTTAGTTTTGATCAAGGCTAGCATTCTACCACTTGAGCCACAGCTCTACTACTGGCTTTTTGGTGGTTAATTAGGGATGAGTCAGTCTTTCCTACCTGGACTGGCTTTGAACTGAAATCTTCATATCTCAGCCTCCTGAGTATCAAAGACTATAGGTCTGAGCCACCAGTGCAAATATATTGTTAAAAATATATTGTTATTATAAAGGTGATGTACAGAGGGGTTACAGTTACATAAGTCAGGTAATAAGTACATTATTTTTTGAACAGCATATACATATATATAGATACATAGATACAGACATCTGTTAGTCAGCCATGAGTGCTTGATTTTGTCACATTTTTTTTTCTTTGTCTACTGAGATGTTCCTTTCGATTTTTTGAATAGTAGAAGTTCTTTTTTGGAAACCCTGTCTTGCTATGTAGCCCAGGGTAGTTTCAAAGTGACAGTCTTACCTCAGCCTCCTGAGTACTGGGATTGTAGATATGTGCTACCACATATGGTTACAAGTTCTTCCTTTTGATGAGGTACAGTTTCTCACTTTTTCTTTTCTGGACCATGCTTATGATATTGTATGTATGAAATCTTTGTGGGATACAAAGATTATTTTCTTTTAGAAAAATTATGATGATCTGATTCATGAATATTATGTCTGCCTCTCTGGCTTATCTGTTTGACTCCAAATAGATACTATATATGTCTCCTCTTAACTAAGTATCTTAGGATAATGTCTCTATGTAGCCCAGGCTGTCCTTGAACTCACAGTCCTCCCGCCTCAGCCTCTTGAGTGCCTGAAGTCATGGAAGTGTACTCTTGTACCTGGTTGAATCATGCTTGTGTTATGTCTTGATTGCTAAATTTTGTCCTTTCAGAATGAGGTTTTATTCTGACAGGTGTCTCAGGTTACTGGCAGAACAGATTCATTTTTTAGTGCCTTTTAAAGTTTTGCTAGAAAGGATCTGGAATGGGAATTTTGAGGCAGGTACAGTTTTGCTCTTAAGGGACATCTGGCAATGTCTGGAGACATTGTTGGTTGTCACACCTGGAGTGATATATCTGAGAGATAGAAGTTAGGACAGCCCTCTACATAAAATTATTTTTGGCTTAAGTTATCAATAATAGTGAGATTGAGAAAGTCTACTCTAGAATAACCTTTCCGGGAGGTTCAGTTCTGCTTCTAAGATAGGAAGCCTCCAGGATCTCTCCTGAGTGTATGAAGTGATGGGTGACTACTCTGATTGCTTCAGGCTTGAGTCTTTTGTTTTCTTCTGTGCACTCCAAGACTTGTGCAGTTTAAATCCCAGTGGTTATTTTTTGGCCTGTGTTTATGCAGTGTCTAGCTGCATAAACTAGCCAGCTAAATTCAGCAGGACTGAATGGAATCATGTAAGTTTTCTGGAGCTCTTGATTTGTCTCACTTGTGCCTGGGTCTCCTCCCAGTTTCTGAGTTTCCCATCTTGCGTCATAGGCATCTTCATCCTATGGCATCCAGACCTTTGGACTGACGTGGGGTTCTTATCTGCAGTATAATCTGCTCCCCGTGGGAGCAGGGCTCCTCATTTTTACTTTTCTTTTTCCTTGCATTGTACTCCTGCTTTGCTTACTGTCTGATGTGTATTTACTGTTTTTTGTTTTTCATTATGTTGTGCAGTTTACTAGTTGATTTCTTAGGAATACAGGATCAGTTCTTACCTCATGACCAGAACTGAAAGTTTTATGTAAAATTTTTAGTTATGTTATTTAAGTAATAGCTTATCTTGAAGGTATCAGGGATTTAAGTGTACAGTGTAAATTCTAGATTCGCTTTAGAATAATCATTCAAGGTGTAGTCAGAGGCCTCTTGGCTATTTGTATTTCAGTTAGGACAGATAATTTTGCATATTTTTTGTGTATTTTATGCATAAGTAACCAACACATCATAATGTTTTATAACAGCAGAACATTCAGTACATCTGTAGACTGTCAGAATGTCCTTATAACTTAAAACTATACATTTTGATATTGTAAATCTTTTGCTATTTGTACCTTTTATTTTAAAATCATCTGATAATCTCACCTTCATTAAAGAATTGATAATCTGTCCTTTCTGTATCAATTGGTCATGTCTGTCTGTTTTCCTCCCTCCCTCCTTTACATTTCACTTAACCTTGTCAAGAAAATAAAATACATAGTACCAATGTTTATTTGATACTAATTCCCATATGCATTTGGTAGCTTTCCATCACTACCATGAAATACTGGAGATAATTAACTTATCAAAAGGCAAGAGTTATTGGGATTCTTTTGGCTCATTCTTTTGGATCATCCTGTCTAAGATTGGGCAGAGCCATTGCTTTGGGCCTTTGATGGGCATGACAGTGGCAGAGAGTGTATGAAGTACCTTGAGTACCTCTGTGACAGGAAGTGAGCAAGAAGGGAGAAAGAAGGCTGTGTTCCCACAATGTCCTTCAGGGAAGTGCTCCCAGGGATCTAACCAGCACCTCCCGTAGTGCTCGCCTGAGGTTAAGCCTTTAACACTTAGACCTTGGAGAACATAATGTTCCAACTCCAACTACCTGTGTGCCAGGTGTAAACAAACACAACTTTCTATTTTTTTTTTTATGAACCTACTCCTTGAAAAAAAAAAAAAAGCACAAAAACCCAAAGCACAAATTTCACAAGGGTACAATATATTTTCAAGCCTATCAGATTCTGATAATAGTTCTTAATCTTGGATTTTCTTTTTTTTTTTTTTTCTAGATTTCAGGTGGAGCTTTGAATTTTTTTTTAAATTTAAATTTTATTTTATTTGTGAACATGTTGTACAGAGGAGTTACAATTACATGGGCAGGATAATGCATACATTTCTTACCAATCTTGGATTTTCTTTGGTCCTTAAGGTTATATCACAGTATGTTGTAGTATTTTGAGATTTTCACATATTGAAGATTTTCAACAACTGAATTTTTGCTTAGAAGTGTGAGAAATGCTTTTTGAGTTGCTTCTTAAATTAACTTAAAAATTTCTTGGCCAGAATATTGATCTGTAAAAGTTAGTCATTCACTTCTTACTTTTGGCTGCTGATCTTTTATGATTAAATAAATTACTTTTACTTTAAAGGTTAAATTTGTTATACAAATGCCAATTGGTATGTTCAGAATGCTAAGTTAAACATCACTGCTTGAAGTTATATGTGGTTTACTTGTTTAAAAAGAATGAATGCCTTTTATTTGGCTGGAAGGGAAAGGGAATCACAGAAACAGCAGGACAAAGGATGAACTAATGCAACATTGATACTCACTTGACACTATGTTGGAAATGAACTTTACAAATGGGGGGGAGGGGATAAAGGAGGGGTAAGCAGGAGAAAATGAGGAATGGGGTAACTGTTTAAAAAGAAATGTACTCATTACCTTACATATGAAACTGTAATCCCCTGCTCATCACCTTTTCAATAAAGGTAAAAAAAAAGTAGAATTTCTTAATGTCTCCACTTTTGAGAATTTTAAGATGATAGTGTTTTTGGTGAATTATTAAAGGAATAAAATAGCATGGTGCTATCAGTTTAGGAACAATATTTTTGAGGATAACCAAATTTCTATTTCCAAATAGTTCAGTTAGGTTTAGCATCATGGTAGCTTAAAAAGAATTCTCTAAGATTAAATGATTTTTATTTTACTTGAAGTAAGAAGCGATTTTCACAAAATTATTATCTGTATTTTTAGAATATTTACTGACCAGCACTTTGTACAAATCAGATTGATCTAGCTAGAGTACATCATCCTTACTGCTCACCTGAAATCACCTCTACATTTGTCCTTCCTCACATGGTAGCTTAGAGTCAAGGAGTCAGGAGCTTTGCCTCGTTTCAGGTAACCTCAGGCTCCTGAGCTTGGCTTTTTTCGCTCTGCTGCCCCCCACCCCATTTCTTCGCTGTGTTTCTCCTATCCCACTGTAATCTTCTCCCTTATGACCCATTGTTTCTGAACTCCCAACCTGTGTGCTATGCACTGGTTTTCTTCTAAACTGACAGGTCACACTGATGGATTGTTTTTCAATAGAAAATTGAGAGTAGCGCTTCCTGCTCCTTTTTCTTGCTTTGCTATACCATCGTTCTGGGCCATCTGACCTTTTACAAGCTAGTTTATGGAAGCATATCAGCTTAGTGAGATCATATTTTGATTGATATTATGATGATTTTTTAGGACTTGATATTGTCAGCCTATTTACGCGTTACTCTTAAGTCCACTTACGCCTTACCTTTTTCTTCATATTTTCTGTATTCCTTTCAATTTAAAACATATAATGTCTAAGTAGTAAGTTGTGTGGAAATTTATGATGTCAAAACACTGACCCCTTGAAAGAACCTCCTTACACAGAGACCTTATATAATTGGATATTTAATTGCTGTTAATTCTTTGGCTTTGCTATTCACTTCTTTACTTTGTGAGCAGTTTGAGAACAGAGATCAGGGCTTTTGTGCTAACATGCTTTCCCCATATGCTTGCCAATGTATTAGGCACCAAGTAAGCCTAAGAAGCACTTGAGTAGAATGCTCCTTGCATATGTTCCAGAGTGTAGTGATTAAGCACTAGAGTGTGAGAGGAATTTATAGCTTGCTAATAAGCTTTTATATTTTACTGTGTTTGTTCCTTATTAGTTCAAGTATCACATATTCAATAGGTTAAAATTGGGAGCTTTTAAGAAATGAGTACATTTATCTACTTTTATCATTCTTTTCCTTCCTTCCTTCCTTCCTTCCTTCCTTCCTTCCTTCCTTCCTTCCTTCTTTCCTTCCTTCCTTCCTTCCTTCCTT
>NW_012267259.1:15836371-15864095 GCF_000151885.1 Dipodomys ordii | reverse complement strand
TTCCTTCCTTCCTTCCTTCCTTCCTTCCTTCCTTCTTTCCTTCCTTCCTTCCTTCCTTCCTTCCTTCCCTTTTTTTCTTCCTTCCTCTACTGGAGCATAAACTCAGGCCTTGGATGCTGTTCTTTAGCTTTTTTGCTCAAGGTTGGCACTCTCTCATTTGGACTTTTTGGTGGTTAATTAGAGATAAGGGTCTCATGGACTTTACTGCTTGGTTTATCTTTATATCATGATCCTCAGATTTCAGCCTCCTGAGTAGCTGGAATTACAGGCATGAGTGACCACTGCCTGGCTCTTTTGTACTTTTTATTTTCTCAGCTAATACTTGTGATTCTGATTGAGAAGAATATTTTATTTTACTACTTATTTGCTATTTGATTGTAATATTGTAATTGTTTTCCGTGACACTGCGCATGGTACACTGGCTCCTATGTTTGATTGCTCTCCTCCATTGTGTGCTGTTTATAAATGTTTTCAGAAAGAGAAACTGCTCATGGTGTTGGAGTCCCTGGGAGATACCCTGTGTTACCGTAAGAGCAGTGCTGGCTCAGAACAAACGGAGGCCATGCAGGTGCATCACAGGATGACCTTCGTCAGTGTTGGGCTCTTTGTAGTTCGTCTGTTGCAAATACTTCTCCCGGTGGAAAAGGTAAGGCAGGTAAAACTGTGTACCTGTGTGTACTTAATATTGCAAGTATCTGCTCTGTTGTAAACGTCTTCTGATCATTTTGTGGTACAAGGATATTCTGTTTGGGATTACTTTTGGAGATACTGGGGCTTAACTTCAGGACTTCATGCCTACAACACAAGCTCTCTATCACTGGGGTCACATTTCCAGCTGGACTGTTTTAAAAATGAGTATGTGATTTTAAGAGAAATGTAGAAGCTGAGATTTTGACAAATCCTTGGATAAAAAGGCAGTTATGTTTATTGCACACATTTTACTGTTAGCTTCTACATTTTGCTTTTTTAGTCTTTAACTTGTTTGGTTAATGAATATCTAACTGATTCCCTCTAGTGAGCGAGTAGTATTAGATAATGGACATAAAACTGACTACATCAAAAGTAGTCTCACAGAACTTAGTTTTTTATACAGGATGAGATTACTGTTGTCTACTGTGTACATGTACATACTTTCATTTGGATCACATGGAAAGCAGGGGTTATGTCTTCTATTCAAATAACTAGTATTATAGGCCTTTCTCTGTTCATTCTATACAAATAACTACTACTGTAGGCCTTTTTAGATACTTGAGTTATATTTGTAGAGCACACACTCCTACATGTAACCTACAATATGTATATCTACAATATAATTTATTATTATTATTACTTTATTTTATTTTTTGGTTGTGGGGCCTGAACTCTGGGCCTGGGCACTGTCTCTCAGCTCTTCAGCTCAAGGCTAGTGCTCTACCACTTGAGCGACAGTGCCACTTCTGGCTTTTTCTGCTTATGTGGTGCTGAGGAATCGAACCCAGGGCCTCATGTATGCAAGGCAAACACTCTACCACTGAGCTACCTTCTCACCCCTGTTAAAGGACTTTTTAAAATTAACTTTAAGTAGTTGTACAGACATTTTTTATATAAGTAGAAGCACATTGATCACTGTTGCCCCTTTTATCATTTCTTCCCAAGATACAATTAGTTACTAATATGTTAATACATTATTACAGGCATAATTAAAATATTAGTTACTTAATTTGTTAATCATTTTATTAAAAATGTGAAGAAAACAAGTAGTGCATAGAAATGATAACTGTGAGCTTATTTGGGGAAGATGATTATAAAGAAGCACTTTTAGAAAACTTGAAACAGTAGAAAGTGCCAGAGCTAATTTCTTTCCTATCTTGCTGCTCACAATGGCTGAAATTGTGCTGTAGGTCATGTAAATTTTCAGATGTTTTTAATAATACTCTTTCAGAAACATTAACTCTACAAAGGCTTATTAGGTTAATTTTGTTTGTTATATTGTAATGTATGTTCAGAAATGTATAGTCCAGATTTTTTAAACCATTTTTTTAGAACCAGAAGTAGATTACCATCAGTAAAAGGCCTTTTCCCATCCATCACCCTCCTTCCTTCTACAAATTTAACTTTAGAAATGACTTTGGTCACTATGGATTAATTTGACTGTTTTGAACTTAGTTTAAGTGAAATTATTAAGTATGCCCTCAATGTTATTTTTCCTTGAGATTAATCACTGGTTGCTTATAGCAGTAATTTGCTAACTTTTTCCCCCCAAAATTCTGTTCAGTTGTATGTTAAAGATTATTATTATTTATTTTTTTTGGTTGTGGGTCTTGAACTCTGGGCCTGGGCGCTTTCCCTCAGCTCTTCAGCTCAAAGCTAGCGCTCTACCACTTGAGCCACAGCACCACTTCTGGTTTTTTGGAGGTTAATTGGAGATAAGAGTCTCACAGACTTTCTTGCCTGAGCTGGCTTTGAACCGTGATCCTCAGTTTTCAGCCTCCTGAGTAGCTAGGTATGAGCCACCGGCACCAGGCTAAAGATTATATTTATAGGTATAAATATTTCTTTTGCCAGGCAGTGGTGGCTCATTCCTCGCTACTCAGGAGGCTGAGATCTGAGGATTGCAGTTTGAAACCAGGTGGAGCTAGAAAGTCTCTGAGTTCTTATCTGGAGTTATCCACTAAAAAAGCCAGAAGCAGAACTGTGCCTCAAGTAGTAGAGTGCTAACCTTGAACAAAATGAAACTCAGGGACAGTGCTCAGGGCCTTGAGTTCAAACCCCAGGATTGGCGCGCGTGAGTGCACATGCGCACGCGTGCGCGCACACACACACACACACACACTTTAAATTTTACTGGTTGTGTTTTTAAATGTCAAGTTATGCCTCTGAATTTGCATGTTTCTGGTAAATGTATCAACTGATTAAAGTACAGATATTTGTAGTGTACTTACTGCTAAAGGGAAAGTGTGGTGTACCTAAGTGGAGATATAGGAGAAATTAGTGGAGAGCATTTGTTATGCCTTCTATGCCCTTAGGTATTAACTATTTGCAGTTTTCTTGCCTAGATTTCTGAGGAGCAGCATGTCTAAATTCTCTTTTCTTGTACCTAGTATGCAATATACTGCCATTTGGGAATGCAAGAATAAAACTTTAAAGTTTAATTATAGTATTTTGGCAAATAATTGTGGAAACCAAATTTTTTATCGTTTTGCTTTTATTCATTATTTTTCTGAAGTTATTTACTATTCTGTGCAAGGCATAAACATTTAAAAAATGGAAGATTCTAGGCAGGTATGGTTAGAGTTGATCTTACAGTGTGGGTATATTTCTTTATATAATGATAAACAACTAGAATAATGAAGTTAATTAAGTATCCCAAATGATCACTATCTCATGGTTGAAGTATTGGTGAAAAACTTTTATGTCCTATTAATTATATCATGTAGTTTACTACTGTTTTGTCATTTTTCATTGTGGGCTTATTTGGGCAGAGGTCAATTAGGATAGAAATAGTTTTATTTAAAATGAAATGAAACGGAAGTGCCCTTCTATTGCTTTTGCTGCTTTAGTTTACGTAATTGTAAGCTTTTGCTGCCCTCTGCCTGTGACTAACCCTCCGGCAATGTCTTGCCTTCCAAGTGGTATGGGGTTTTTTGTTTTTGTTTTTGTTTTTTGAGTTACTACTTATTAAACATGTAACTTGAATGTTGCAAAGTGAACATAACTCTGTGTGATTCCCAGAATTTGACAAAATTCGAAGGTCTATTTAAAAGTTATTTGTTGCTATAAAATTATTTGGTAGTATACCATTGTATAGGTTAAAAGGTTAATAATTTTGTGGAAAATATTTTCACTGTATTAACAAATTGGGTAAAGTAAATAAAAGTAATTTCATTTGGGGGAAAGATGTGTAAAAAAGATTTAGAAGTATTATCCATGGGCTGGAGTTAGGATCACAGGGCTTTCTGTTACCTTTCTCAGCCAAGCTGTGAGGGCCAGGAACAGCTTACATCACCAACCCTGGGATTTTTCAGAGAGGCCTGTGGGGTCGGATGAATGTTGGCTGATGAAATGAGTCACAGAAAGACATAAATATCTCCTCAAGATCTTGTTAATTACATTATATACATTCTGATTAATTAGATTAGGATAGGGCTAATGTCTGTGTTTCTAACAAACTTAGATTATGCTATGGCTGTTAAAATTGGCTAGATGTAGCCAAGTGCTGGTGGCTCAGGGCTGTAATCCTAGCTACTTGAGGCTGAGATCTTAGCAACTTTATTTAATTTAGGGACATGGCTGTGTATTATTGCTCTTAATACCAGACTTTTAGTCAGCCATTCATGAAAAATCATGACCAAATGGTTTTCAGTGAAGACATTTCAGCTGTAATGCTGACTTCATCATTTTCTTGTCTCTGGACATTGACTCATATCCATCTCATTTCTTGAGATAAGCTGAGAATCTTAGCACAAATGTAGAATCATTAAAAAGTAGTTATTGCCCTGGGATTCAATCCCCAGTACTGGAAGAAATGGTTAGTTTTTTGTTGTTGTTGGTGGTGGTATTGTTTGAAATCTGCTGATCTAGGCTACAACATTATCAGATGTAATAGTGATATTTTTCTGGGAGTATTCTGGAGGTATTTAAAGCATTATAATGAATTTCCTTTCTCCTCTAGACAGCTAAGTCAAGAATCCATTTCTGCTCATATTTAGTTATATTGGACTTGACTGGTATTCCTACATTTAATATGTGTCTAGAATGTCCTGTGTTATGTGTCCATTTATGGGCAAGGGGCTGTTCTTGTTCTTGGACTGCCTTGGGTAATGGTAGAGATTTTTGTACACATGTGCAAGTATTCTGATGAGACATTTGGGACAGAAAACAGTTCCTGTGGACAAAGACACAGAGGTGGAAGGTGTGTAGAATATAAAACCTTCTCTTAGCTGGCCACTGGTGACTAACCCTTGTAATCCTAGCCACTCAGGAGGCTGAGATCTGAGGATTGCGGGTCAAAGCCAGCACAGGCAGGAAAGTCCATGAGACTCTTATCTCCAATAAAAAAAACAACAGAAAACTGGAAGTGGCGCTGTGGCTCAAGTGGTAGAGTGCTCGCCTTGAGCTGAAGAGCTGAGGGACAGCGCCCAGGCCCAGAGTTCAAGCCCCACGAGGAACAAAAAACCAAAAAATAAAAACCTTCTCTTTAAAAAACAGATTTAGTGATAGATAATTATTTAAAAGAAAGGTGGGCTTGATTAAGATATGATAGCATTTCATCTTGTTCTAAAATAAATATTGTAAAATAAAAATGTGCTTTTTCATTTTTTAAGGCGAGCGAGTTTTTACCAGAGCCCATGTCAGCAGCATTATTTCTCCTTTGCTTGGACATGCCAGTGGCTTTGGAATATCCAAATAGTCATGATTCTGCGGTGGCCTATTTGGAACAGCTGAATCCTGAAAATTACAGTGTTTATAAACGAACTGCGGAGGCTGTGTATTCCATTGAATGTACCTGTAACTTCCTATCTGATATCGAGAAGGAGGTAAATTATTTTACTAGTATTAAATCCTGCTGATGGAATACTTAGAAAATTACACCTGTTTCAGATTGATAGATGTACAGCAAATGAATTGCTAGAGTTGTGATGCATTATTATTGGATGGTCCTATTAACCAGATTAAAGGACAAATATGATTTGTATAAAAGCAAATCAAAGACTTTAGATTATGTCGGATATATGTTTATAATATAAGTGGTTTAAAAAAGTAGTGTTGTCAGTGTCTTAACACTAATTGTGAGTGCAGATGAATTGATACACTATGTATGAACTGAGTAGGAGGGCTGTTTTATTGCTTTTAGTGTTTTGTTTATTTCATGGGCAGTTACGGCGTTCACATAAAGAAATCTGATTTCTTTGTGTTTTAGATGAGGTAATGAACTGTTGCTTGGAAGGTAGTAGGATGTCTTTAGATACATTGTTAGAGCAGTAATGATGTATTCCTATTTATTCTTTTAAAACATACTATTAGGTCACTGTTTGTCCTAATGAAAGGGTTCGTGGGTCCTAAAAAGCTAGTGAGATTACTAAAGAACTAGTAGAAAATTCTAGCTTTTTTTTTTTTTGGACTTATCCAGTGGAATCTCTGAACTTCGTATTTAGAACTTTCTTAATATGGTGTCTTCTTTCTCCTTTTGTCACATCTTGTTGCCACTGACTCTTCTTTTTCTTCTACATACAATTTTCAATTGTGTCTTTAAGAGAGATTATTTCTGTGGCATTCTGCATAGTTCTGGAGCCTCTGTGTTCCTCAGACGTGCTCAGATGTCAGAGCAGTGTTTGCCATAAGAAGGGAAGCAGGGCCACAAGCCGAGAGCCGTGTGCTCTGCAGAGTTAAACAGTACTGAGTGTCAGCTGGCATTTTGCTAGGGATTTCCCCCATATTCTTCCCGCTCAGCTGACTTCTTAGATTGCTTGTTCAGAAAATGGACTTACGTGAACAATCCAAAGGTCTCTTAAGCTGCTTAGTTGATTGTAGAGAATTTTATTATACTTGAACTTGACATTTACTATCTTTTTTCCTCTTTTTAGGGAGAGAAGAACTTCTTAGAATTAGTGGAGCTGGCAGACCAAGCCCTGCGCACCTTTTCCTACCATCAGCATTTCTCCCTAATAAAGGAAATCATCTCCATTTGTTCAAAGATGTAATACTTCCCTCCCTCTTCCTTCTCTCTCCTTCTTTGTCGTTCTTTCTTACAGGGTCGTATTGTTTAGTTCTACTGGCCTAAAAACATTGTGTGGCCCAGGCCAGCCTTGAAGTTCAGTTTTCTGGCTCCCAGATACTGACAGTATAGGCATGGACTACTGTGTCCTGCACATTTTTTTCTTATTAGCATTATATTACTCTAGGAGAGTGCATGTGTGTGCATGTAAACTTAGAAATAAGATATAACTGTAATCTTTACTATAATGCCATAATTGAAATTCTTTTCATATCTTGTTTGACTTTGAGATTTACACGTATAGCCACATTAGGAAAGTGAACTGTTTTACTTAAGAGAAAACTTTAACAGTGTTCTGACTACCCAGGCACTGGTGGCTCACGCCTGTAATCCTAGCTACTCAGGAAGATGAGATTGAGGATTGCGGTTTAAAGCCAGCCTTGGCAGCAAAGTCCACGAGACTCTTATCTCCAGTTAACTACCAGAAGACTGGAAGTGGCACTGTGGCTCAAGTGGTAGGGTGCTTTCCAGGCCCAGAGTTCAAGCCCCATGATTGACAAAAAAAAGTGTTGTGACTATAATCAACATGAGTAATTCTAATTCTTGTATTTTTATACTTCTGTTTTTGGTATCTATGCTGATCAGCTATTCAAGAGTATTTAACATAAAATTTCATTTCTTAATTTTTTTAATTTTTAATTTTTATTTATTTTTTGGGCTTGAATTCTGGGGCCTGGGCATTGTCCCTGAGCATTTCAGCTCAAGGCAAGCACTATACCACTTGAGCCACAGAATCACTTCTGGTTTTCTGGTGGGTAATTGGAGATAAGAATCTTATGGACTTTCCTGCCTGGGCTGGCTTTGAACTGTAATCCTCAGATCTCAGCCTCCTGAGTAGCCACTAGCATTAATGTAAGAATTTTTTTTTTTAGTCCGGTCGTGGGGCCTGAACTCTGGGCCTGGGCGCTGTCCCTCAGCTCTTCAGCTCAAGGCTAGGACTCTACCACTTGAGCCACAGCGCCACTTCTGGCTTTTTTCTTTCTGCTTATGTGGTGCTGAGGAATCGAACCCAGGGCCTCGAGCATGCAAGGCAAGCGCTCTACCACTGAGCTACCTTCCCAGCCCCAGTGTAAGAAATTTTTAAGTAATAGTTTACACTTAATGTTCCTTTTATACATTGTATATCATTTTCTGAAATGGAATTTTGGGAAAGAACTATATATTTGTTAATTTATTTTGAGGATGTTAGAACAGATTCTCATTTAGAGATTACTATCTTCATTGCTTTTTAAAAATTCTTACTACACCTTTATACAACTGTTCTCTTATTTACACAATATTAAAAGACAATTCTTCATTGTTTTTCAGTGGATAAATTTCATGATGTCATAAGCATTAAATATAGATTTTTTTTAAAGGTTAAGTTTCTTTTTTTCTTCTTTCCCCTTCCCTCTAACCTAACCCTCCCCTAACCCCTTCCTACCTCTTCTCCCTCTCTCCTCTCTCTTTCCTTCTTTCTCTCTCTTTCTTCCTCCCTCTCCCCCTTCTCTCTCCCTCTCTCCTCCCTCCCTTCTTCCTTCCTTGCCTCCATCCTCCCTTCTTTCTTTCTTTCTTGCTTCCTTCTTCCATCCTTCCTTCCTTAACTCTTTAAGAGGAACATTTTCTGCCTTGAAACAAGTAAATATTCAGGTAAATTATGGCTAGTTTGATTAGTTAAGACCCCAGTCAGAGGAATTGGAGTTGAAGAAATCTCTTCCAGTATTCTTTGTTGTTTCATTTACTCTCTTCCTTGTGCCTGATTTCCATTCCACCAGCTCCAGGTCTGCCCAAGCCAGTCCCCTGCTCCAAGGAGAAAGTCAGAAGGTGCTGCTCCAGATGTTGGCCCACCCAGTGCCACGCGTGAAAGTGGAAGCCTACCACTGCTGCCTGGAGGTTGTGAAGGTGGGCCTTGCTTTTCTAATTATACTTCCAGAGTTAAATTACTTGACTTTGCGTGTGACCTGCTTAGGACTATATTCCTTAAAGACAGATAGCAATTATTAGTCAATTCTGAGAAATTTGCACTACTGAACTTCTTTAACTTAGTGAGTCTACCAATTTAACTGTTTTCTTATAAATTCACTCTGGGTATGACATGTATTTGCTTTTTGTAATTTTTTTTACTTATGATGTTTTACTTCTTCTAGAAGAAGCTTCCTTTCTTTCTTTCCCTTCCTCTTTCCAGGACAAAGTATATGTGTTAACTAGTGTATATAATGTTGTAGAGAAAATAAGGCTATGAGGGAGTATAGACTAGATAAGGAGGGAAAAAGGGAGGCAGAAGAAACAGGTGAAAAAGTTCCTGCTTTTCAGATTTAAATGTATTGTGTGTGGTTTCAGAACTAAAAGTAGGTCTGTGGTTTTGGAGCATATTGAGAGTACAATGATACCAGATTGAATTGAACAGGTAGACAATAGGTGCTGCTCATATTTTTTTAACCACTGTATGTACAGCTTTGAATTTTATTCTAAATGTAGTGAAACACTATCAACGATTTTTAAGCGAAAGTTGGCTTGATCTACCTTTCTTAGAAGATCAATGTCTGGAGCTGGACCCTAGTGGGTCATACCTATAATCCAAGCTACTTAGGAGGCTGAGATCTGAAGACTGAGATTCCAGGCTAGCTCAGACATGGAAGTCTATGAGACTCGTAACTGCAGTTAAACAGCAAAAAGCTGGACATGGAACTTATTTAATTTACCTTATGTATTTTTTTTTTTTTTGGGTCCGGTCGTGGGGCCTGAACTCTGGGCCTGGGCGCTAGCGCTCTACCACTTGAGCCACAGTGCCACTTCTGGCTTTTTTTCATTTTGCTTATGTGGTGCTGAGGAATCGAACCCAGGGCCTCGGGCATGCAAGACAAGCGTTCCACCACTGAGCCACCTTCCCAGCCCCTACCTTATGTATTTTTAAGCAGAATCATAATATGTAGTCTAAATTGTCCTTGAGCTATGTGCAGCTCTGACTGGCCTTCAGCTCATTATTATAGTCTAAGCTTGCTTCAGTCCACAATCTTGCCTCGGCTTCTAGGATTATGCTGCTGCCCACCCATCTGGCTATGGATGATTTTGTTTTTGCTGGTCCTAAGTCTGGCTGGGTCTGGGCTCTGTCCCTGAGATCTTCAGCTCAAGGGTAGCGCTCTACCACTTGAGCCACAGCACCACCTCCAGTTTTCTGGTGGTTCATTGGAGAGAAGAGTCTCATGGCCTTTTCTGCCAGGGCTGGCTTTGAACTGTTATCCTCAGATTTCAGCATCCTGAGTAGCAAGGATTGACAGGCGTGAGCCACTGGCACCAGGCCTTGTTTTTCTTTTTCAATAAGATGCAAACATTTTAAGATACGTTTATAATTTTCTCTATTGCCTTTATGTCTGTTAACTTTAAGAGATGATGGATGCTCCACAGTTAGGTTATTTAATTTATAGACTCTGCTTATTTACAGACTCTATATATCTTTTTTTTTTTTTTTTTGGTCTGTTGTGGGGCCTGAATTCTGGACCTGGGCTCTGTACCTCAGCTCTTCAGCTGTAGACTAGCGTTCTACCACTTGAGCCTCAGCCCCACTTCCAGCTTTTTCTGCTTATGTGGTGCTGAGGAATCGAACCCAGGGCCTCATGCATGCAAGGCAAGCACTCTACCACTGAGCCACCTTCCCAGCCCCAGAGTCTATATATCTTAAACAGACTTAAACAATGATAGAGAATCTTGTTTTACCTTGTATTAATTTTAAAAAGTTTTAGGGGAGTAAAATTGGAAGTGAATTTGAAACAGGAGAAAGAATTTTTTTTGAAAAATAACATTACTAATTAAAAAAAACAAACTTGTTATTTTACAGGAATGCTTAGGTGTCCATAATGTCACTAAACCTGTGTCTTCGCTTTGTAGTGGAATTCATTTTCTACTTCATCCCAAAGTTCTGTATGAAATCTCTGCATTTGGTATTCAAGAACCCAAAAATGAGGTATGATGTGTTAAAAGTAAGTGTAAAGTACTAGTCAACAAATCAAGAAAACATTCTAATAAGATGGGTCTCATGATGGAGACTGAAAGGAACTGGACTTCGCTACATTTTAGTTGTGATGTTATTTATGTAAACATGTTAAAGAAATGTAGAATCAAAGTAAAGAACAAACTTGATCTTGAAGAGTCAGGACAAACAGTTTGCTTGTGGTTATCATGCAGATGGAAAGAACTATAAGATAGTGGTAGTAAACAGTTATTTCAAAATTTTGTTTATAAAAGGCTGAAAAGCAGAAATCCCTGAGGAAGAGAGCTGCATGAGAACAGAATGTCAGATGACCCTATGGAAATAGGAACATTTAAGAGGGAGAGTTTGCTGGGCACCTTCTGGACCGTAGCGGTTACAGTGTGGAATGTCTTCTTTCACTGGCTCATTGTGTCTGTGTTGTTGAGCAGGTGAATGCAGCGGCCAAGGCCATTCTCTTGTATCTGCTTCAGGGTCGATTGATGATGACAGCACCGACCTGGAACAAGTTCATCGAGTCTCTCTGTCCTGTCATTCCAGTTCTGCAGGTGTGCTGTGCTCTGTACCTTTTATAATACCATTTATCATTGGCTGAATGTGAGTGATTTGAAGGCATGCAGACTGCAGAGCTGTCATGTGGATAAGTGAACAGGAAGTGAGTGACTGGCTTTGGCAGAAGGTTAAACAAGGATAGATGTCCGTGTGTTGCCTCGTGCCGGTACTTACCTTATAGAAACGTTTTTGAGGCAAAGCTAACAGTACTTTTAAAGCAGACATTATATAACTCACTTGTTGTATGAATTCTATTGGTGTATATTTGTAATTTGGATGTGATGTCTTGAGGGAGTTCAGATTCTCTCCCCTGAATGGAGCAGTGGAGGTAGGTAGGATATGCTGGTGTGAGTGCGCATTGTCCTAAGCACAGTCTTCATTTAGGATGGCCCAAGCCTTGATCTGGTGGTTTTTTATTGGAGATAAGAGTCTCATGGACTTTCCTGCCCGTACTGGCTTTGAACCACGATCCTCAGATCTCAGCCTCCTGAGTAGCTAGGATTATAGACATGAGCCACCAGCTCCTGGCTCTTTTTTCTTTTTTAGTATAGTTTTATAAATGTTCCTTACTTGTGCAGGTTATTTTTAAATGTGACTATTTTATTCAATTGAATTGAAAGAACATTACAAGTTGGAGGACAGTCCAAACAGTTATTACTGTCAACCTTGAAGTAAAAGTGAATGATAATCTTACTCTTAAAAATACAATTATTAGGGCTATGCCGACCCAGAAGATCCCTTGGGTAACTGCATCCTCCTTCTAAGCAAAGCAAGTTCTGAGGCGGGAGAAGGGATCCTCCCCCACATCACCAGGCTGAGGTCCGTGTTGCGACTTCTATTGGTGAAAAAGCCATCGTGAGTACAACAACCTTTTATATATAAAAGGTTCAATAGAAACATTCTAAGCAAGTGTAGTTCTGCTACAAAGTGGAACGATAAAGTTTAGAGGAAGATAATTTTCCTTATTGGAGAGAGGAGACCAGTGAGGGAAACAAAGCAGATGTTGTCATGCAACAGTTCATTGATGTGATAGCTAGTTGTTGCACGCTACAACAGTCTTGTCAAGTACTGTCCTTAGTCCTGACCACTAGTGCTGTAGGCAAGTTGGAGAACCATGGAGATGGGAAATTAAAAAATAATAGTGTATTCTTGTACTTTTTAGAAATTGTTGGTTTCCTGGAGTGATCTTTTCTAAGCATCTGTTCTGAAAATTGTTTTTCATGAAAAGCATATTGGGTTAATTCCCTCATAAAGCAGAGACTTTCATCTCATTTCATTCATTTTGTTACTTGGGAAGCCATGGAGGGTCCTGACCAGGACCTGCACCACGTTAGTGCAGGTACCATATTAACTGAGAGTGGAAGCAGAAGTTATTATTTTCTTTCCTGCTGCCAGGAAAGAAGATGCAACATGCATCTTCTTTGTGGCTGTTTTTAGCTGACAGCAGCTAGTTTCTTCATTGAGAAGGAAAAGAAATTTGGAGTCAGGATGAGCTATGATGGAGAAGAGTCCATCAAAAAGGCTAGTAAGAACAGACAGACACTTTTTTTGACAATAGATAATTTCTTTCCTCCAAATATTATATCAGGACAGTATAGAATGTATTCATAGACAGGTGACCAGACTGACAAGTAAGGAAATTGCTAGAAATAAACAGAAACATTAAGAGAACAGAAGAGGAAAATCAAGAAAAGAGACCCTGGAACGGTTGGTAGCATAGAGAGTGAAGTAGAGTGGCTGCTTCCACACAGTCCCGTGCTGGCCAGGCAGTAGGTTCAAATCAGCCCCAGTTCAGTGATTTGACACAATAGAAATGTATTTCTTGTTCACTTACTGGGTCCCAGGTTCCCCAGGTAGGCAATGGCATGTTTTAATCGGGACAGTACTTAAGATGCAGCAGTTTGTATAAAAATGTTCCCCATTTGCTGGTAGTGAGAGCCTGCCAGAGCAGTAGTAGATTCATGGTGGCCATGCAATCCATCTGTGACTTCTGTCAACTTGATAATTTTGTTTTTCTGCTTTGTTATTTAGTACTGTGCTCTTCTTAAACTTTTCTTGGAAGTAGCTCACCTACCAATTTAACTGATTTTAATAATAATCTATTCTAGTTAAATTATTTGATGGGAATTTTTGTAAATTAGAGGAATTTATTTGATTCCTAATATAAGATTTTTTCCCTCCATTGTAGCGATATATGTTAGATATTAGTCAATTAATTAGTATAATTAATCAAACCCATAGGTTTGGCTTATTATTTGGACTCTGGTCAGAGGTCCCTGATACTTTTTGTGGTTACTACGTATCACTAGATTTGAAGGCCAGAGTTAATAGATTTATATGCAGTTTGATGTTGATTGTGCTGTTCGGTCTCAACAAGATTATCAGTTGTAATTATTCTTTGTTTTTTATGTTTATTTTGTAAATATTAAATTATTTTAGTTATATGTGAACATTAAAAAGAAAACAATATTAGTAAGAGCATATGTAATATTGATATAAAATAGTTCTTAGTGACAGGCCTTTATAATTGCTGAGTATAATATGAAATGTTGACCTAAATGTTTGTGTTGTAGGGTTCGCTCACTAGCACTGAAGCTAATAGCATTTCATCTCACAAGTGAAGAAGGGGCTGATACAAAGCGCCCCTTAATAGATGCCAGAGTTCTCGCCAGAGTTACTAATTTATTTATTGTGAAAAAACCTATTGAACTCAAATTAGATGATGGAAGAGACCTGGTCATTAAGGTGACTAAAACTTTTGGACTTCTTACTCTGTGGTTTTTTGATTCATTTGTGTATCATATATTTTATGGTACAATTTTTAGGTTGCATATGCTTGAGGGAGGAAGAGAAGTATGGTGATTCGAGGCTAGTTTAAAATTATGTTCTAGAGTCATTTGGCTTCTGGACACATTTGTTTATTGAGTAGATATTTCTTCACTGTCTTTTGTTTGCTAGGAATTATGTCTCTTTTCATTTAGCAATGTGAATTACTTTGGGTCGTGTCTTAAATAGAGCGTAAAGCAAATGGAGAAAAAAGAAAAGAAAAAATTTAATTACTTTTAAGGTATCTCTGACATAAAGTTGAAATTCTTCTTATATTGGGATTGTCTATACTAGCAAAAAAAAGTTCTTATGACAAAATTTCAACTTCCACATTATGCAAGAAAAAAAAATAAAGGCAGCTGTGGTAGCATCTGCCTGTAATTCCTGCACTCAAGAAGATGAAGCAAGAAGATCTCAAGTATGAGGGCAGCATAGGCCACAGATTCAGTTTGAAGTCGTCCTGGACTATAGCATGACCCAGTCTCAGAAACAAAAAAAACAAAAACTAAACAGGAAAAAAAATTGGGTACATAAAGACAGCTCCCTAAAATTTTACATTGGTTTTGAGATTTTTTTTCTGTTGATCTTTTTTATATTTATGTAGAGTTTTTATTTACTTTCCTCTCTGAAACATGCAAAGTTTCTCATATTTAATGGAACTTAACATGACCAACTTCTACAAAAACTGGTAGTTTTGTGTAGCAGCTTCACTTGATGGAGCAACAGCATGAATATATGTTTAGATGGTAAAATCAAGTGACAAATATAGGATGAGTGTGAAAAAGTATCACACTTCTGGCTTACTGGGAAGCATAATGGTTGTGAGAGTCATACTCTGTGTGGGAAGTGTGGTCCCCAGCACAGCGCTGGCAGACACTGTGGGGACCGCCATTTTGCTCATGCGTTCAGATGCTGCTCATTCAGTCACTGGAAGCAAACTGGAACTCACTCATTGATCAACAAGCAGGTAAGTCTAGTGAGCTGAGAGGAGAGCATTCTTGTTTCACAACTACTCGTACAATGCAGTTAATGATGTATTGTTATTAACAGCAGAGATTTTATGCTCCAAAAGAGAGAAAATGATCCAGCAAAATACTTCTATTTAATTTCCTCTTAACAGATGAAGTAAATTTAAGCAAGAATTGGCTTGTTTGGGGTTATTTCCTCATCAAATTGCTGTTGTAAATTCACTGGAGAATTATGCATTTTGTTTAACATTTAAATATACCAAACATTTTCGAGATAATGAATGGTGTTCAGTTTCCTTATAGTAAATAAGTATGCCTAGCCAAAAACACTCCTCTAAATTACATATAAAGAAGAAAGTACAAGAAACGATATCTCTCAGCTTTTTAATAGCCCTTGTTGTTAATCAAGCATTTTCTGTACTACTATGTACTCCAGTTCTGAAAGCATTTACTTCGTACGCTTGACGAAGTGTACGTGTGCTGCTGTCAGTCCCTTCCACGTGGGAACACTAGATTCTTTGACGCATTCATTGACTGTGGAGTTTCTCGGTCTTCTTTACGTTTTGAGTTTGTTCTGTTTTACACATCGGACGGAATCACCTGTTTCTTGAGTTCACAAGTGTTCATCTTCATGCCTTTTAAGAACCCCATGTGCTTCGTGGCCTCGGCAGGGCAGAGCTTGTCAGCCCTGCCTGCAGCTGACATCCTTCCCCACCTGGAACTGGGGCATTGTGGTGGGCAGGACACCGGGGGCTCAGTAAGGTCATGACAGGCCAGAATCCACCAGCTGCCCAGCCGCCCAGCCGCCCAGCTTCTGCTTTCCTCCCTTATCTGGTGATGGATCTTTTTTTCTTTTCAAAATCTTTGGCTTCTGACATACCATATATACCTGCAGAAGTTGAGCATCCATGCCCATTTTTGACCACGACTGTCTACCCACATCATATCAAAGTGATACCAATTCTACACAATAACCCGTCAGTTAACTTCCCAGACTCATTCCTGAGACAGCTTCTTATTTCATCTTTAAATCCACGTCAGTGTTTACATTTGGATGAATTCAGCAGGGATAGTGCTATAGAATCTCATGTAATAAGGGTTTCTTTTTTGTTTTGTAGAGACAAGGTCTTGTTATATAGCCTAAGCTGGTCTTCAATTGGAGGTCTTCTTGCTTCTATCCTGAGTGCTGTGATTACTAGCTGACACCACTATACCCAACTTCTAATAGTTTTTCCTTGGGTGAACATTATCACTTTGGAGCTCTAGGTTTAGGGCTACGTAACAGTCACAGGAGGATTGGAGAGGCATCTTTTGCCATTCATACAAACTCAGCTGGGGATTCACTGGGTACTGAGCCACTATGAGGTCCTCTTTTACCCTGTGTGTAGTTTGGAGAAGGAAAGAAGGGAATTTTTGGAACTTTTTAAAGCACATGGTCTAGAAAATAATTGTAAGTAGGAGAAACAAGGGATTTTAATTTTTTCATTTTGCAGTCTTGAATTCTGTCTCCTATGAAGTGAGCCAGTACCTGCCCATGACTCTCACTTCATTGTTTTTGTCTGTACCAGGGTCTCTTAAGGAAGAGAGCTGTGGGGTTTCCAGATAGTGGCTTCCTGAAACAGGGAAATCTTTTGAGTCTTAGGTCTGAGTGGGTTCTTCTCAGTAGCGTGGTACAACCTGTAGAGATGTTAGGGAATCTGCATGTTTTCTGTGCAGTTCATAAGGTGGCTAATGGATGGATGGGTTATGAAACACTTTCTAGCAGAAATACATATTGAGAAGAGAGGCTTACTAGACATGCTGGTCCTTTGTTTTAGGTTCTGAACTCTTTAGTGCATCAGCTTTGCAAATTTATATGTACATATTAGCAACTTAAGTACAATTATTTTTTATTGAAGATTTGGAAGCAAGCAAATGTGCTTATTTATTTATTTTGGTTTGTAGTTGGAGACTGTTGAAAAGGTATATGAAATCTTCACCTCAGATGACGTTGACCTGGTTTTGAGACGGTCAGCTGCAGAGCAGCTAGTAGTAATCATGCAAGGTAATGTCTGAGATTGCTGTGCACAGTAGTGTTAGGAGTTGGCTGACTGTGGTTTATGGACTAGAATCCACACTGTGGCCTGCTTTTATCTTTTCTACGAGTTCCTCCCTCAGTTAACCTGGTATGTGATTTTTTTTTTAACTTGTACATCTTCCTCAGAGAAAATAAAACAACACGTTTGTGGGGAGATAAGGTAAAGACAATGCACAGGAGTTGCACATTTTCCCTAGGGATACTTTTTTAAACAACTAGCCAAGTATACTGTTTACTGTATTTGCTCTTTCTCTATTTCATAGGCTTCCATTCTTTTGGTTTGTATTTTTTTTTCTGTTTTTGAAATATGTTAATGTTTTGTAAGAATAGATAACTTTGTGTCTATAAAAATAATTTTATGACTGACATTCCTTATCCTCACAGCATATTTGTGTTTTTTTTTTAAAGCTTAATTTTTTGGATTGACATATATATAATCTAGTTAAATTGGTTAAAGATTTGAGTAGACATTTCTGAAAAGAAGACACATAGGTAGCCAGAGATACGTGGGAAAATACCCAGCAACACTAACCCCAGTGACATATTGCCTCATTCTACTTAGAATGGCTGTTATCAAAAAGAAAAAAATACTGGAGCCCAGCACCAGTGGCTCATGCCTGTAATCCTAGCTACTAAGAGACTGGATTTGAGAATCCCAGTTTGATGTCAGTCTGGGCTAGAAAGTCCTTGAGACTCCAATAAACCACCAAAAAAGCTGGAAATGGAGGTCTGGGTCAAGTGGTAGAGCTTTGAGTGAAAAAAGCTCAGTGGAAGTAGTAGGCCCTAGTTCAAGTGCCAGGACTGACACAAGCAAAGAAAAGAAAGAAGAGAAAAAAAGAAGTGAAGCTGAGGGCTGGTGGCTCACACTTGTAATCCTAGCTACTGAGGAGGCTGAAACCTGAGGATCAGGGTTCAAAGCCAGCCCAGTCAGGAAAGTCTATGAGACTCTTATCTTCAATTAAGCACCAGAACACTGCAAGTGGCATTGTGGCTCAAGTGGTAGAGTGCTCACCTTTAGTTCAAGAGCTCAGGGACAGTACCCAGGCCCAGAGTTCAAGCCCCACAACTGACCAGAAAAAAAAAAAGGTGAAGATTCTTAGCCTAAAAAAGGCTAAGGGAATTTCTTTTAAACAACAGTCTTTCAATATGCTAACCTTTCAGAAATATAACATTATTGTAGCATGTACTAACTATATGGATAAGTAAGAAGAACTTTAAAAAAGTAGCAATTAAAGGTAGTTACATTAATAGCTACTACTAGTAAACTATTAACATGTGCGTTTGTGTCACATAAATACTCATAGTTTTACTTTTGACACATTTCAACTGAAGATGTAATTTTTTAATAGTTTAAAATTTGTGCAGATACTTGTCCTATATATTTCAAAATGGGTTTTTAAAACTGCAAAAAAAATCCTTTAACTTTTAATTTTTTTGTCTGTAGATATTAAAATGCATGCTGTGGTGAAAAAGTTATGCTTAATTGACAAAATAATCGGCTATTTGAATAAATGTGTGAGTCAAGATGGCAAGGTAAGACTAATGTCTAGACATTTTGATCATTATTAGTTCCGAATTTAATTTAGCTGAATTTGGATGAATACTTGGTCTTCATTGTATGATAAATCCTAAGTAATCTCTGTTAACTAATTTTTTTTATTTACAAAAGGAGGTTTCTACAGAGGAAACTAATCTCAAAATTTCAATAAGACACATAAATTAGTACAAGTATATATAAAACTATTTTTAGTTAAAATTCTTTCCTAATGTTTATTTGATTTTAGTTTCACATCATTTTGATATCAGAGCCATAAGATCTAATAAGATACTATTGCAGTCTATTTTGTACTGCCTAGAGTTAGGGTAAAAAAAATTGTGTTTTGCCTCCTGCCAGGCTACAGAGTGCTTGGTGAAGCCATGTGTCACCCTCCTGAGGAAGCTTCTCTGTGCTGACCCTGTCATGCGTGCATCGCTGTCGCACCAGTCTTCACTCTTGTGCCTGTTACTCAGAGGTGAATAAAACAAGTGCTTTTAATGTGGCATCTGTCCATGAGTACACGACATTTATTTCCTGCTTAATTTGTACAACAGTGAAGTTTCTTACTGACAGTGCTGCCCAACAAATGAAGACAGAACAAAAGCCTTGTAACGGAAAGCTAGTAGTGCTTTTGTAGGAGTTTCCCTCAAACCCTCTTGCATTCTCTGGGAGCTTTCTAGAAATGCACTTTTTCAAGCTTTATCTTTCATACACTTAATGGAATGTGTTCTGTTTTTACATCTCCTGCATTTCTTGGTGGGTGTTCTGAATTAACTCTGTAAAGTTGAGCTTCATTCCTTCCAGCAGTAAAAATATTTTAGGAAGTTATGCTCTTTTTATTTTTTAAGTTTCCTTGATATTTCATGAAGACTGTACCATAGTGACTGAAGTTGGAGCATTGTTTTGTCTTCTGTTATTTGATGAAGTATCAAGCATGGATATGTGGTGAGATATAAGGAGTTATATACTTTTCATGCTTAATTATTTATTTAAGGTCTCTAGTGCAACCTGAGGAGAGTATATAGAAGTTTTTACCTTAGTAAGTCTGTCTGTGCTAGACACACGTGCTATCACTTTTGGTTTAGGCAATATTAAGATGTCTATTGGTTTAAAAGTCATTCTGAAATTTTATTTGTGAGCACTACTAAGTATAAAGTTTAAGAACTACTGCAGTGATTTTTGTCTTTAAGATATTTAGTATATACCTTTATCTTGGTGCTTTGTTTTCTGTAATGCTTTATTTTATTTTTTTAAAGGAGAAGATGTTTAGGGTGGTGCTGTCTGATTAGCACTGATCCCGACAACACATCAGTGGACAGCAAGATACAGGGTTTATCTGCTGGTACAACCATCATAGCGAGTAAACCATTTGTTATATGGGATGTGAACAGAAAGCGTAATTTATCCTCAATATAGATAGTAGAAAACATGTAACTATGTAGAATGTAGATCCAATCATAATCTTATATTTGTTTTTAGTGAAAGAAATAAGGGTTGTATTAGACAAAATGTTGATTTACTTAGTTGTTTGCTTTTATGAAATAGGTCTGTTAATCCTTCCAGTGAACCTTCTTCACCATCCGTCTTCAGTTTGCCCGTTTCAGTTTTTAGGAGGTAAGGGATTTATGTCTCTGACCTTTTCTTTTTTCTTTTTTGCTGGTCCTGGGGCTTGAGCTCTTGGCCTAGGCTCTGTCCCTGAGCATCTTTTGCTCAAGGCTAGCACTCTACCACTTGAGCCAACAGTGCGTCCAGCTTTTTCTGAGTAATTTATTGGAGATAAGAGTCTCACGGACTTTCCTGGCTGGTCTGGCTTCAAACTGCAATACTCAGATCTCAGCCTTCTCAGTAGCTAGGATTACAGGAGTGATCTACCAGCATAAGACTTGTCTCTGATTTTCTTAAAGAATAACTTACCGAGAAATTGCAATATAATTTGTCACCATTTTTGTGTTTAAATCAAATAATATGTACTTTCATGTTTCCTTCATACTTCAGAGCTTTCTAATTTCATCTCTGTATCTTCAACTCTTTATTTTGATATTGTTCAAATTTGTAGCAAAGTTGAAAGAACTGTACAGGGACCACCTCTATACCCTCAGCCTTGAGTGCTAACTTACGGGTTTTATTGCTTTTTCCTAATAAATATTTCTGTATATATTTACTTCCCCTCTTCAGCCACATGAAAATGAATTGTAGACTTTTTCTTTTAAACTTTTTCAAAATGCAGTTCCAGTCATGGTCGTCCCATACATTCAGCTTTATGTTTTTTAGTCTTTTGAAAAAGTACATTGCTTTTCTTTTATTGATAACATACATGAAGAGGATGTAAATCATAAAAAATACAGTCCAAGCTGGGCACCGGTGACTTACGCCTGTAATCCTAGCTACTCTGGAGGTTGAGATCTGAGGATCGCAGTGAGACTCTTTATCTCCAATAAACCACTCAGAAAACCTGAAGTGGCACTGCATCTCAAGTGGTAGAGTGCTCGCCTTGAGCTGAAGAGCTGAGGGACAGTGCTCAGGCCCAGAGTTCAAGCCCCATGACCGACATTATTTTTCCAAAAGAAACACACACATAGGGCTAGCAGATTAAGATAGTAGACTATTACTTCTGACCAGAAAGCCCTTTCACATTTCCTCACTTCCTCCTAACATCCCTAAATACCTGGTTTTAATTTCCATTACGGTGGATGAGTTTTACTGGTTTTTGAACCTTATCAAGAATGCAATATTAGATTTGGCTTCTTTTGTTCAACTTGGAGGAATTCCTTATCTGAAGCAGTAGTGAGCTGGTTCTTTACTGCTGACATTGTGGCATTTTCCCTAGGTATCATCTGCCAATACATGTAAATGGCCACCATGTTGTGAGTCCTTACTCAATAGTTTTGCCATTAACTGCTGATTGCTTGGCCTTGAAGCCGGTGTCCGACATGCTGAGAATGGCTTGGAACCTGTCCTGGTACCATGGGAGTGATAATCTACTGAAACAAATAAACTCTGAAACTAAAATCCAAAAGTAAGCTGTTACATGTGGAAAAAAATCACAATTAATTCAATTTTGCTCTTTCTTTAGTTGAAGTAATTTTTACAGAAGGTATTATCTTTTTTTTTTAATTATGAAAATACTGTACAGAGGGGTTACAGTTACAATTACAGAGGGGCAAGGTAATGGTACATTTCTTATCAAGCATTGTTGCCTCCTTTGTTTCCCCTTCCCTCCCTTCCCATCCCCCTTCCCCCAAAAGTTGTAAAGTTTGTTTTTCGACATAATGTCTTATACAGCTCATTGTTGCAGTGGGAGAAGGTATTATCTTTTGAATCAAGTTTTAACTGAAGATCATAATTTTTACTTTGTTTTAAAGATTTCTTGTGTCTGTATGAAAAAAGCTATTATGCCAGGAAATTGAAAGACAAAAAGATTGTATGTTGTACAGTTTTAAACATTATATAAAATTTGTTTTGTTAATTGATAAAAATCATTTTGAAAAGAGCTCTAGAACAGTGTAAAGCTCAATAAGTGTATGTGCTAATGGTTTCACTCTTTAATGTCTCAATTCCAAATCTGCTTTGTCTGAATAAAATCAGTTTACATGCCAATATGAACATTTCAGTCGCTCATCATAACCTACAACGTTGACATTTATACCAGGGGTACCAGCTTTCTTTTGGCTATAAATCAACCTTTAATTAGAAGAAGATGAAGATAGAACAGGATTTTGGGGATAGAGTTTAGAATAGAAATGATTGTGAGCTTTCATTTGTATGTTGCTCTTTGTTCTTTGTTTCATTCTTTGCTCCTTGTTTCATTTGTATGTT
Organism: Dipodomys ordii; assembly: GCF_000151885.1. NCBI lineage: Eukaryota > Metazoa > Chordata > Mammalia > Rodentia > Heteromyidae > Dipodomys > Dipodomys ordii. The sequence continues at coordinate 15,841,601 of NW_012267259.1, read as the reverse complement.
GTTCTTTGTTCTTTTTGCCTAGGTTTGTAGATACACTACTGCTGTCCCCAGAGGACATCCTCACGCTGAAGGCCACACACATGGCTAGTGGGCTGCAGGACTGCCTTCAGTCCATTGTTCAGGCTGTGGCCCACAGGGATGTGAGGGCTGCTGTCACCAGGATGGGTTTTTATCTTCTGAATGACAAACTGTCTTTAAAGAGCGCCGCTGGCCCATGTGGAGTTACCTTAAAGTCCTTGTCCTGGCACACAGTGCTAAACAGGTCAGTGGATGCTCAAGGCTGAACATTTCAAAGTCTTGGATTGAATTGGATTTGGGCTCATCGCCAAACCTTTGAAGATAAGAGTGTGGGTTCTTGTGGTTGCTATCATGAGAGAAATACTTTTTATAGTAAGAAAAACTCCAGGATTTTTTTTTTACTATCAATAATAATAGCAAAAGAAAACTAATTTAGTGTATTTTTTGAAAAAAAAAAGATTATCTTTATTATCCTGGCTTAGAGAGATTTTTCTCACAAAAGTAAGTAATTGGGATGAGGTGTGGATGAAGGACATGGTTTATTCCTGTCCATATTATAAATGAGTTGAGACATGTGTGGATTGATAAATAGGCTTGACACACCTGCCTTAGGCTGTTTTGTTTTCACTTTTCTTTGTTTTGTTCTCAAGTAAATTATCTGGTTTTTCTTGTTATTCTGAATCTCATGAAGTTGATTGCTGTGTGGAGGTCCTTTAATAGTAATTGGACAGACTCTAGTTGAAAATTTAGCACAATTAACTGGTAGCAGATGGTCACACTTGAAACAAGACTGATAAGCAATAACTCCAAGCAGCTTTTCCTTTCAGTCTTCAGGTGACTAGTGCAAAACATTTAACTTTCTCATTAAGCATTGATTATTCAATTTTCATATGTTAGGTTCCATGAGTTTCCAAAACATGAACTCCTTCCTTTGGCTTCCCTCTGACAGTAGGGTGTGTAATTAGGCCTTTCCAGTGCTCTGAGCCAGCCAGAAGCTGATGGCTGAGTTTTCAGGATTTTTGAAAAGTGATTGTTAAAAGCATCTGTCTTCAGAAATTATGTAAACTTATTTACAATTAAGTTATATGAAAAGTAAAATTTGTCACTGTGAAAAAGTCATCACATTCTAGCTGTTTCACAACATTTTACTATTACACATGCTTTCGGAGTTACTTGTAGCTGCTACATTGTTTGTGGAAATACCATCTCACTGTGTGGTGCGCGTCTTCCTTACTCACGTTGCACTGTGATGAGAAATCGCCCTTGTAGGAGTATCTAGGCCATGGAAACTGGCAAACCCAGTACATCAGCTCCCTCTCCCATCATTGCTGCCCACGACAGCATGCGTGTAAACTTTATAGGCCTAATAAATATGATATCTTTCTGTTTGCAACAATGAAATTTGAAGACAAAACCCAATAATGTATTTTTCTATTTTTGGATTTATAGTGTGAATTCATTTGTAATTTTTCCTGGTGTGAGTGGGAACCACAGAAATGTGTGCAGCGCCACAGTGAGGCAAAGGTTCTCAGTGTGGCTCAGTGGGAGCCCAAGGGTAGTTCAGATGGTACTGTAACGGTGACCGTACATGAACAGACTCGTTACTAACTTTGCTTTCTTAAACTATTCAGTGTGAGCCTTGCTTACCCAGGATTCACATTACGTTGTGTATTCTAAGCCATGTAGCTGTAGTTTAGTGTGGGAGGTTATGCGTTGATTGTATGTGAAATGCTGTGTCAGTTTTGTTACCAGTGAGGGGTTTGGGATCAAATTCATCATGGATACTGATATCCTGGAGTAGCTGCACTTTTTCTCTTTTATGTGGTTCCTGGTTGACTTGCTGGAGCACAGACACTGTAATCTTCATTTGTCTACTCTTCTCCACTTGACCCCACTCCTCTTCTTGCATGTGTGCCTTTCCTGGTGCTTTTGTTGTTGTTATTGTTGTTGGACTTTAACCTAGTCTTTCTAAAAAATTATACTATTTCAGCTCTCTGGAGTCTATCACATGTCAGTTAATTCATCTGTGACCACTTGTATGCTACCCAATGTGTTTACTTACAGATGTTGTTTTATCTTTTAAGTAGCCATACGAAGGAGTTGCCATTCAACAAAGTAGTTTATAAATGCACTGCATCTTGGTCAACATCACCCCTTCCATCATTCTCCCCATCCCTCTCAGCCCACCCCTTCTCTAAATTTGCTTAAGTTGTAGAATATGCATTGAATTGCATCACTACTTTCCCCCTTCCTTTCTTCATTCATCCACCCCCTCACTTTATAGTAGCTGATTCCTGGTGTTTATTTTGTTGGAGTTAACCTTTCTAAGTATAACATCATTTGAGTTCTCCCCTGAATCTACCATATTTCAGTTAATACACTAGGGTAAATTGTATCCAACTTCAAAGTTTATATCTTTATCTATGAATTCTAGCTTCCACATGTAAGAGAAAACAAACATCCTTCATCTCTCGGGGGTTGTGTTGTCTTGCTTCACTTTACATGATTTTTTGTTTTTGTTTTGTTTTTTCTTCAGTTCTTTTTTTTTAATTGTGAAAATACCTTATAGAAGGGTTACAATTATCTGGGCATGATAATGAGTACATGTTGCCTCCTCCTTTGTTTCCCCTTCCCATCCCTTCCCATCTCCCACACTCCCTCCTACCCCCCACCCCCACCCCAGCCAAAGTTGTAAAGTTCATTTTTTGACATTGTTGCAATGTATCCCTAGTTAAAAGATTTGTCTTTTTCCCTTCCCCTCCACAAATTGTACCAACATCAAATACAGTGAAAGCAGGGGTTATACCGTGGGGGAGGAACATACAAAGCAACAAAGAAATCATCTTATAAATATGTTAGAAACAATCACAAGGAAGAAAAAAACATTTGAATACTTATCTTGGGGTTCACTTCACCTAACATCACTTCACTTTACATGATTTTTTTAAGGTCCTTCCATTTCTTTGCAGGTAATTAATACCATTCTTTCTAATGAATACCTCTGTTTTTGGATCCATTTGTCCATTGACGGTCATCTCGACTGACCCATACCTTGGCTATGGAAAACATGGTTGTACTGCTAGCATAGTTGACATTTTGACATTTTTCTCCTTATCTTATTATATCCTTTTCTTCCTAACTGGTCAGATACTTAATGCCTGTCATTTTGGTATTCCTTCAATACTGTTTGTAAATTTGGTGTTCTTTTCACTGTCATTTTTCACTTCGGGACTGTTTTTCCCCCTCAATGTTACTTATCCTTATATTTTTCCTACTACCTGCTCAGGTAGTTGAAGTTCTCTCCTTTTTTGCATTTTCATTGCATCTCAGATACTGTTTCATAAAATAGTGTGTTCAGGAGATGTGTTGAATTGCATGTATCCAATGAGCAGTGATGACGTATAGTTTAAAGATCTAGAAACTACAATTACTGTCTTGTTCCTATAGGTTTTTACAAGTGCTTCCTGCTTGCATAGAAGATGAGAAACTGCTAATAGATATCATACATTTTCTAAATAAGTTAATAAAAGTACAAAGAAAAAATCCATCAGTAGAACTTCTAAACTGGATTCTAGAATTACTCCTTAGACATGTAAGTATTGTTAAAGAATTTTAATATTTTGATTTGAGAGCAATTTATTTATAGGAATGATTTATATTGTGGAAAAAAGTATTTTGTATAGCCTGTTCTCAGTGACGTAGTTCTTGCCTTGTAATTAGCAAATGGCTTGTAGCAACCTGGCCTTCCTGATAGAGTGAGTATGTTTGTTAAAATGCAGTCCTACAGAGAAAGTGGCACATTCAGTCTTGGTGTCATTATAACATAATCTGCCTGTATGAGTTTTCTGCTACAACTGTAGTCTTAACTGGAAACCTGCCAGGGCTTCACAGGGAATGTGGGGAGGAAGCAGAGGGATATCATAAAGGCAAGATTAGAAAGAATGGACAAAACAATTCTCAGGCTTTGAAAACAGATTAGTGGAGTATTTGCCTTGTAAAGCCCCCCTTTTACTTAAATTTTATTTTGTTTTATTTTTGAATTATCATACATTATAAACACAAAGATAATTCACTGTAAAGATTCTGTACATATGTACATTGTATTTTGAACATGTTCACCCATTATGTTCTAACAATATTTTTTGAACAGTAGTAGGTTTCAGTATGCTGTTTAGCTCAGTGTGTGTGTGTTGATCCACTTCATTCCTCAGTATTCTTTTTTATACCTTCCTCCACTGATTCCTCACCTGATGATCTAGCTTTTACATTTATGTTCCTTTAGTATTATTTTTTCATATTTATTTACTTTTGCCAACATCAGGGGTTGAACTCTGGACCTTGTGCTTTCTTGGCTTGCTTGCTTGACTGGCTCTATACTGCTTGATCCATGCCTGTTTTTTTGCTGGTTATTTTGGAGCTGCACTCTTCTGTATTTTCTGCCTGGACTGGCTTTTAACTAGGATCCACTAGCTCTCAGCATCCTACGAAGCTAAGATTACAGGTATGAGCTACTGGCAGCTGGCCTGAATTGAGGTCTTTTCATGTTTTTTAGTTAGAGAAATAGAATAGATTTTCCACAGTCCTGGTGCTACTAGTAGCAGTACTTACCTAAACAAGTTGGTTTGGGTATTGTGCCTGCTTAGTTATGTGTATTGGCAGGGAAAATTTTTGCAGGGAAATTTTTTTTTTAATTTTTATTTTTTTTATTGTGAAAATACTGTACAGAGGGGTTACAATTACATGGGCAAGATAGTGAATACATTTCTTATCAAGCATTATAGCCTCCTCCTTTGTTTACCCTTCCCATCCCTTCCCATCCTCCCTCCCCCCACCCCCGTCCCCAAGTTGTAAAGTTCGTTTTCGACATGACAACTTGTACTTCTCATTGTTGCAACAGGTACACCTGTATCCTTATTTAAACGACTTGGTTTTCCCCTTCCCCTCCACAAATTATACCGACATCAAATACAGTGAAAGCAGGGGTTATATTGTGAGGGAGGGACATACAAAGCAACAAAGAAATAAACTTATAATTGCGTTAGAAACAAATGCATGAAAGAAAAAAAAACATTTAAAATACATATCTGAGGGTTCATTTTCCCAACATCATCTTATCTGACCTTTTCTGCTTGACTCAGACATATACTAGATATTGCAAATAAGGGAAATCATGGAACCTATGTTTCTTTGGGCTTGGCTTACTTCACTTAAT
>NW_012267259.1:15691025-15835226 GCF_000151885.1 Dipodomys ordii | reverse complement strand
TTTGGTATTGATATTCCTCCAGCAGTGTTCTTTCCGTTGAGGAGCGTTTTTGCTATTCAGCGTCTTTTATTGTTCCATAAGAATTTTTGGATTGCTTCTTCTATTTCCTTGAAGAATGAGGTTGGAATTTTGATAGGTATCGCATTTGAATTTGTAGATAGCCTTGGGAAGTATTGCCATTTTCACGATGTTAATCTTTCCAAACCAGAAGCATGGGAGTTTTTCCCATTTTCTAAGTTCTGTATTGATTTCCTTTTTCAAGATTTTGAAGTTTTCATCATAGAGGTCCTTCACTTCTTTGGTTAATTCCTAGGTATTTTATTTTTTGTGGGGCTATTACAAATGGAGTTGCTTTCCTAATTTCAGCCACACTTTCCTCATTGTTGGCATACAGAAAAGCCATTGATTTTTGAGGGTTAATTTTATACCCTGCTACTTTTTGCAGGGAAAATTTTATGTATACGAATATATGTGCAGAAGATTATAAAACAATTATAATGTGTTGACTTAGTAACCTCATTGCTCAGAAATTATATATGATACAGAGTTAGACACACTGTTTTTTTGTATTTGAATGAATGATAAGTCATTGATTATCTAATAGTATAAAGAGTTTATGGTTGAAAAGCAATCAGCTGTTAAATAAAAATTTTGACTAAATATGTCTAATTAGGTAATAAAACTCATAGTTAATCTAGAAAACGGCAACAGAAACTTTTATAGGAAACAACACAGACACAACTCATATAGTGAGCATTGAAGTTTTCACCAATTTCCATGTTTAGGGTCCAAGCCCACTCTTAGACCTGCTGGTTCCGACAGACACCCAGGCTGGAGCGGACGTGGACGACATCCGGACGGCAGTCAGGCAGCAGCTTCAAAAGGAACTGATGGCTCTTTTCAGTACCATGCTGCTTAGTGTCACGGCCCTCACTGACAGGTACCATTCTGTCTTCGAAGGTTTGGATACATTTGAGGACACGGGATTGTCTTTGATTTCTGGAGTTTTACGTCTTAATTCTTGAAAATGAAAGCAGGAGAGGGTCAGAATGATTGGAACATACTGTAACCTTGTGGAACTGTACAGTGTAAGGAATGTAAAGATAAATATAAAAGTAAGATAAATTAAAAAAATAAAATTGACATAGGATTACTTAAATACTAGTCAGGATCAAATTCTTTGTGTTTCAATAGAGTTGATTATGAATTTTCAATCTCCTTCAGGACAAGCACGCACACACACACACACACACTCATATGCATTCACACATGCATAGTTTTTTTTTTATTGTAAAGATACTACACAGAGGGTTACAGTTACATGAGTAAGGTAATGAGTACACTTCCTATTGAGCACTGTTACACCCTCCATTGTTTTCCCCCTACCATCCCTTCCCTCCTCCCTACCTTCCCCGAGGTTCTTTTTTTTTTTTTGATTGTGATTGATTACATAATTTCCCGAATTTCACAGTATTGTGGAATAATGGTGCTCATTTAAAGTCACAAGTTCATTCTAACTTTCCTGGAGCAAATTTTCTATCACAGTCTATAACATATAACGGTGCTCACATATACACCATACACACACATGCATAGTTTTTAAAAAAAATTATTTTATTGCAAAGATGTCATACAGAAGGATTACAGTTGCATGAGTAAGGTAATGAGTAATTTCTTTTTTAAAAAAACAATTATTTTATTGTAAAGATGCTGTGCAGAGGGATTACAGGTAGGGAAAAATCCACAAATCCGTGTCAAAAGTGTTCCATGTTTATTGTGGTAGATGAATACCACAAGCAAATGGGTTTGCAGCAGTGGACACCAGCTGAGCGTTGTCTACCTAATTCACTTTGATTCTAACACTTTCTACCTGGAGGTGGAATCAGATCCTACATGTTAGAGGATCCATCCTACTCACTGCCCCCTTGTGATACTGGTCACCAGGTCTAGGGTGTTTACCTATGCTTCTGCTTGACAGTTATCACTTTGAGTCCCCAAGCCCCCTTTCTTGGGTTTGATTAATTTGTTGAATGACTCACTGAGCTCCACACACACTTACACACATTTGTGCTTCTTGGAAAGGATGTGACCAGCATGTTCATAAAGAGGTGCAGAGGGAGGAGCAGGGGAAAGGCAGTGTGGGGCTTCCTGTGCCCTCTGCGTGCTGCAGCCTTTAGGAACCTCCACCTTCAGCGACCTGAGGCTTTTCAGATCTAGTCCTTGTGGGGTTTTTACTTCATTTCATAGGTGTGATTCCTGATGAACTAGATAGAAAACCGAGCAGGGCCTGTCTGCCTCAGTATTCTTTTTGGCCTTCCTATGCCAATTCCTTCCTCCAAATGTGGAGCAGGATCTTCTAGAAACAGGACATCAGCTTTTCATTTTGTTATTTTTTGGCAGTACTGGGATTTGAACACAGTGCTTTTACTTTCTGGACTGGAGCTCTACTACTTGATCCTACACCCCAAGTTACTTTGTGTTAGTTATTTTTCTGATAGAGTCTCATAACTTTTTTCCAGGCCAACTTGGACCATGATCCTACTATTTATGCTTCCTGCCTGGCTAGGATGACAAACAACCAGCTTACATTGGTCAAGACGGGAGCCTCATGAACTTTTTAGCTGTAGTAGTTTCTTGGATTCTTCAGGATTTTTTACCTGTAATATTATATCATTGCAGATAGAGATGCATAGTCTTTTTGCTTTTTTTTCTAACTGGAATGCCTTTTCTTGTTCATCTGCTCTGGATGGGCCTTCGTGGGTTGAATAGCAGCCGTGAGAGTGAGCTCCTGTACTTGTGGCCGCCCCCAGGGAAGAGCTGCCAGCTTTTCACTGTGGTGTTAGCTATGATTTTTCATCTGTGCTTCTTATAAGGTTGAAGAATTTCCTTTCTATTTCTACATTTTTGAGTACTTCTGGTTGCTTTTATGGAAGATTGGACTTTTGGTGGTTTCATTCAGTTGCTTTGCTGCATAAGCATCAGAATTATATCTGGACTTATGCTTAGCTACTTAGTTTTTGAAATTTTATCTTTAAAATGTTCTCTTTTGATTATTCTGTTCTGACAGTTTTACTTAGTTGTTAAACTCTTTAAAATCTTTTATTTATCTTAATTTTTTTAAAGGAAAAGTAGCATGTTTATCTTACTCAATTATTTTTTATCACACTGAATGATTTAAAGTATAATTTTAGTATATGCCAGTTAAACTCATGTAAAATGTACATTCACTTTTTATTCCAGAATTTTCTTTATTAGATGGCAGTGCCAATGTTCACTTACATATGGTCAGTATAATTGTCACTTATACTTTACTTCACATACACTGAAAGCCCCACGTAAAGAGAGAACATTTATCTAGTTCACATTTCCTAACAACAGTAAGTAACCAGAATGGTAGTCTATTATTCCCATTGTACTTACACTCCAGTTGATTTTCCCTCTTTTCCATGCACAGGAAATGCTTGGAGCTTTTTTATGTTTTCCAAACACAGCTGTCCCTGAAATTGCTCCAGTGTCTGAGAGTAACAGATGCTCCTCATTTCTATGGATTGCCTTCCCTTGAGCGGACATTACATGGAATGGCTCACCTCACCACGTTTCCTGGCTGGAGCTCCCATTCTCCTCTCACAAAGCCTCTTGAAATTTGTGTGAAGTACTTGTCAGGTCTCCTTGAGGTAAGTTAAAACAGCAACTTGTCCGATCACAGCTATTTCTTATTTGATGCCAAGTGTATGTGCATTATGTATGTTCTATTACTATGTGTGAGTTAAAAAAAAAGAAAGTAAAACAGAATCAAATGTTAGACTAAATTAAAATGGCTCATATGGACAGATTATATGATGAAGGAAAAGCATTGAGCTTTTTGGTGAACTGACACATCATAAGTTGTGTTAGTGCAGAGAAGAAGTCATTTTCATCTTTAGCCTTACAACAGTTTTTCCTTTAAAAATAGTAGGAATTAAATATTAGGAACTCAAGTGATCCTATCTCATTGAATTTTTTTTAATCTGATGTCAAACTATGATTTGATAAGTCAATGAAAAAATTATAGTTATTTTACGTACCAACAGACCATCAGGAATAAATCTGTGTGTGCATGCGTTTGTGTGTGTGTGTGTGTGTGTGTGTGTGTGTGTAATTTAGTTACTTATTTTGGTCAGGGGGCTTGAACACAGTGCCTGGGTGCTGTCCCTGAGCTCTTCAGTTCAAAGCTAACATTCTACCACTTTGAGCCACAGGGACACTTTCCATTTTCTGGTGGTTAATTGGAGATCTGAGTATCATGGGCTTTCCTGCCTAGACTGGCTTTGAACCGTGATCCTCAGATCTGAGCCTCCTAAGTAGCTAGGATTACAGGTGTGAGCTACCGGCACTTGGCTGAAATTGTTTATATTTGTGTTCCAGGTCATTACTTCTTTTTATGTGGAACGTGGGGGAAATGCTATGTCCTTCATGGGGAAAGGCGTCACAAAGAGCACCATTCTTTGCTTGCTCCACTTGTCCCATGAGATGATGGCCCAGGCTCCAAGCTCGGTGAGGACATTAGATGCTGCCCATGCACGGAACAGTTACTAGAAAAGGAATGTACTGTGTCTAACACATTTCAGCCTGTGGGCTTGCTACATGGAAATGTTCCTTTTTGCCTTTGCCTTTTCTTTTTAGGTGACAAAAGCTATTCTGGGCTAAGGCATTTCTTACAAATTGTATGCTATCAAATTCAAATTTTATTTGAAATTTATTTTGGTTGAAATCTGCGTTCACTTGAACATTGTACTTTGGCTAAATCATGAGAAAAATAGTTTCCGTAGGAAAATTGTTAGGCTTAATGTTTTAGAAGAAGCTGAGATTTTTATTTGCATTGTTTTAGCCAAATAATGGATTGAAACCAAGTCTTAGGTACATTTCATCTTTGTTTTTGATCTTTACAAATTTAACATTGTTTTAGACTCAGTAAGCTTTCCTAAAGTGTTTTGTCCTGTTCCCCCCACCCCCTTCTTTTTATTTCACTTTAGGAATGGATGTCACATTGGTTTTTGCCTTTGGGCACTCACAGCGAAGAATCCTCTCCTCAGCAAGGGCTGGCCTGGTTAATTCCGTTATGGGTTGATCGGGACCCAGAGGTAAGTATAAAAGAGATCCAAGTTCATTTTTATATTGAGATTATATTGAAGATGCTTAGCATCTTCACATTATGGTATTATTGTAGAAACTGTAGTTCGCATTTCATTTATCCCTTGTCTTAACTCAGGATGCCATAATAAAATACTATAGACTTAGTAACTTTAATGAGAGAAACTTATTTTCTCATAGTTTTGGAGTTTTGGGGCAACCTACTTCATTTTAGCTTTCTCCCCTGACCCTCCAGAATCCATACCCTTATTTCCTATAAAACATTCATTTTTCATCAGTAGATCCAAACATCTTAACTCAATACAGCATCAACTCTTAGTTCTAAATCTTAGTCTTATCTAAATATCACTGAACTCAACTGTAGATTAGACTGTAGATGTATTTCTTTCTGAGGGGGAAAAATCCTCTCCAGATATGAATTTGTGAAATTGTACAACTTAGTTGCCTCTAGCTCTGATATAGAACCTCCCAAGATAAACATTCCTAGTCCATAAAGGAGAAATAAGAAAGAAGGAAGAAATTATCATTCCGAGTAAGCCCACAACCTGTCAAGGTGAATTCAAGTATTTCTTAGTGTTTAAGGTCACTTCAACCCCCAACTCCCCACAGCTTTGGGGGTGGCCTTAACCCCCTTCAGAACCTTCTACAGAAGCCCCCTACATGCTGTTGTTTTCAAGGTCATTAAAATGGTCCTCAAAGCACCAAGCAAGGTCATCCTAGCCCACTAAAAAGCAGGACTAGAAAAGCAGGACTAACATTTGAAACCAGGAGTAAACACTTCTCCACCCCCTACCCTCCCAGCTCCTCCATCCCCCCACCCCCTCCCCATTCCCATTTCTGGGATGAGAATAGCAGCCCTGAGGATCTCCAGTCACTTTTGGGGTCCTTGTTCCTTTCCTTGAATAGCATAGATTTGCCCATTATTCAAGGCTTTTCCTCCCCACCATCATTCTACCCTGCTTTCTCTGTACCTGCAGCTCGCATTGGCATTACCTTTGTATTGTAATCAACTCTCTACTTTTATTCCTACGGTCATAACTGACTAACAGACACTCAAAATTTCTTCTGGAATGGTTATTCAGTCACATTCTCCATGCTGTCTCTAATCAGGTCTCATTTTTTGCTTGTCTGTCTTGAGACTTTCCTAATTCGTTACTTTTGTTGTTGTTGTTTACTTAAGTTCCTTTTCAAATTATTCCTCGCCATTTGTATTTAGCTATTAGCACTCAGGAGGAACCATGCCACTTCGTTTGCTCAGAAGCCTTCTAAGCTCTATATACAGTTTCTCTCGCTATAAATTCTACCTTCCACAGAACAGTACGAGTTAAGCACACTGGGGCTCAAGTCAGCTTTTCAATACAGTAACAAATACATGAGCTAATCAGCTTGAAATATAGAAAGTTTAATTGGCTCCCAGTTGTGGAGGTTTCTGTTTGTGGTAGATTGGCCCTTTGCTCTTGGGGCTCTGGTGAGCAGCTTGTGATGGGGCAAAGCTTCTCACCTCAGGGCATTTGAGAAGGCAGAAAAGATACACAGACATGATGAGAGGGGCTCGGGGAGAGCAGGGCTCAGCCCAGGATGGCAGAGAGTCCAGAACTTGCTGAGCAGAGTGTGCTGTGAGGAATGCGTGCCCTCTAACTGTCTCCAGTAGGTGCTTAACCTTTGTGGTACTTGGCAGGTCAGATTCAGAGGGTGTTGGAACTTCCCCGTCAATTCTACTGGGCACTTCCGGGGTTTGTGTTGTCACCACTCTCCAAGAAGCCACTCGGATACGAAGGAAGCATGGACAAGCAAATTGGATAATGGAGAGTTAAGAATAGCCTAGTCTGTCACTGAGGGATTTCTCAGATAATACCAAAGGCATCAAGGATAACACTTTAGAATAAGAAGCAAGGATGAGGGGAAGAAGAAGTGGAGCACAACTCAGCTATAGTTTGAGAAGAAACCATTTTCTCACAAGTGTATCTTTTAAACAGGATAAAGCATGGTCTCTATCTCTGCCTATATTGACTCTTGTTCCACTAGTTTCACGTAGCCTCTACTTGATGAATGCACACAGAAAGAGGTTTCCTTTGTCCCAAGATCCCCAATTCTGGTGCAGTGGTTCCCCACTCCTACAATTGTCATTTCACCTTAGCATCCCCTAAAGAGCTCTATCTGCAACGGTTACATGGATAAATTCAAGCCTTAACATAGTTTTGGGAAGTCACAAATGAGTGCCCTTTGAAATCAAGTTCATTTAGATTTACTGATTAAAAATGTAAGAGAAAAAGATAGCAAGATGTGTCACTTTCAGCCTGTCAGTGGAAATTTATTGGAAAAGCCCAGTCATCTTCAAATAGTCTGCATGCCAGAAATTATGTTCAAAAGCTTCGTGACATTTAGGTGCCCTTTAATGGAAGAGTTCCATTATAATAAGATGTTACATTACTTGTTGTTACATTACTTTGTCGTTTCTGTTTCTTTGTCCATGGATTTTGAGCAAGAAATGATTAAATCCTATTATTTCTGCAAATAAAATTTATAGAATAAAACGTAGAATTTTTGGATCTCCATTCAGAGGTTCTACTTGTTAGGCACTTGTATTGTTTCTTTTATTGACTTCTTTCTTGGCCATGTTATAAATGTATTATTTTTATCTGATAGCTGTCTTCAAAAATATATTTTTAAATCAGAATTCATAAATTCATGAAAATACATCACTTGAATAGAGGGGTATTCTGACAAGTAGATTATACCACATCAGCCTTATTTGAAACATTTTTTTAAAAAATAATTTTGGAAAAAAGAAATCCATGAAAATGTTTCCAACGTGTTAAAACCACTTATTTGGAAAAAAATATTAAGAACTTAAGAAAGGTAGAAAAAAAATAGCAGGTATGCTTTTTATATATGAGAAATAAATAGAAATTGTGTTCTTAAAACTTGTGTAAATACCTGTGCTCTCCTTTGAAAAAGGCCCAGAAGCTGTCATTTCTGTGCTTCTTATTTGTAGCTACCTGTTTTTAACCTCATGTGACATTGGTTTATTCTCAAGTTTATTTTTCTATATTATTACATGCTTTAGTCATAGAAGCTTTATTCCTTCATTCATTATTATTTCTATGAACCCTTCAGTATTTGTTTTTTTTTTTGTGGGTCATGGGGCTTGAACTCTGGGCCTGGGCGCTGTCCCTCAGCTCTTCAGCTCAAGGTGAGCGCTATACCACTGAGCCACAGTGCCACGTCCGGTGAGTGGTTTATTGGAGATAAAGAGTCTCACGGATTTTCCTACCCGTGCTGGCTTTGAACTGTGATTCTCAGATCTCAGTCTCCTGAGTAGCTAGGATTACAAGCATGAGCCACTGGCACCCCGGCTTGTATTTGGGTTTTAAAAGGCAATGTTGTATTTATAAAATTAGGACTTCAATTCACATTAAGAAGTGGATTCTCCGATATGACATCCTTTCTTTCATTGGCAGGTTAGATTCACCTCACTGGGATTAGGAGCAGCACTGACCACTCTTGAGGCTGGCTGTGTGGCCTTGACGAGCAGTTGTCAGAACATTTCTGGTGGGCTCTGGGGCACTGTGCTGAGCATTCTTCTGGACCCACTGGAATGCAGTGTGGTGCGCCGGGAGGTATGTGTGCCTGTCGGGCATCCAAAACCTTAGAAAGCCATTGCAACAGGGCCTATACATTTTATGTATCTCGTGCCTGGGGTGGTAGACTATGAACCGGTAATATCTGATTTGTTCTGACTGAAAAACCAAAAAATAAAATGACAGAGAATGAAGAAGGTATTTATAGTAAAAATTGTAGTGCTTTATTATCATAAGCAAAAAAAATGTGATACTGCATATTTAATGTGAAAATAGTTGCTTAGTTTTATTCTTGCCTGTACTGGGCCTTGAACTCAGAGCTCTCATTTGGCTCTCTTACCCACATCTGTGACTCTTCCACTTAGAGATTTTTGCTGGTTGTATAGAGATAAAGGTCTCATAGTTGTGTCTTCCCAAAGCCGGCTCTGAACTGAGATCTTTAGATCTCAACCTCCAGAATATCTAGGATATAGGTGTGGCACTGGTGCCTGGCTAGAAAACAATTGTATTAGCTGAGTATGTTGGTAAAGAAAACAATTGTATTAGCTGAGTATGTTGGTAATGTTTATAAAATTTTAACACTTATATGGTGTTTTCAAAATAACATTCTTTGTCATATATATCATATAACATGAGAGGATAACTAAACCCTACTTTGTGATTTTTTTTTAATTTTATTTTATTTTATTTGTGAACATACTGTACAGAGGGGTTACAATTGCATGGGCAGGATAATATACTTTGTGATTTTTTTTATCATTATTTCTATCAAAGTAATGAGTCATATGACTGCTTTAAAAACAGTAGTTATATAACTTCAGAGGGTTATAGAGAAAACTACTTTGGAAGTACATTCCTCTCTCTTTTAAATTTATGCAGATACTTGTATTTGAACTCACAGCTTGGGCACTTTGCTTTTTCTACTCAAGGCTGGTGCTCTGCCACTTGAGTTGCAGCTCTACTTTCGGCTTTTTGGTGTTTAATTGGAGATAAGAATTTCATGGACTTTTCTGCTCAGACTGGCTTTGAACTGGGATACTTATATCTCAGCTTCCTAATTGGCTAGGATTACAGATATGAGCCACCAGCATCCAGCTGGAGATATATTTCTTAAATGGTATCACAATAGTTTTTGTTTTGCATTAAACCAAATTCTTAAAAAGAGAAAAATGTATTTTCTATTGAAATAATACATTGCTAAGTCATCACTTAATAAGAAATGCAGTTAAGCAATTCAGGTATAGATCTCTTGGTCCGTAGAATGGACCAGAGATGCATCTTCAGTTATTAGATTACAGTATGTTGGTTATTTCAGGGATGACAACAAGATGGCAGTATTGACTTTTGTTTTTATTTTTAGGCTGCATTCATTTTTCAGAATCTCCTTATAATTCCAATGCCTTCAGAAGTTATAAAGGATTATACTTGGCAGGTGGGTGAAACAATTGTCAACCAGGTATAAGCTTTCAGCATGTGTATTACTCATCTCTCTGCATCTGAGTTCTACATCCTTGGATTCAACCAGGGATTGAAAATAGAGTGAACGAGTATGGACTAGTTTTTTTTTTAATCATTCTTCTCCAAACTCTGTAGCAATTTTTACATAGCATTTTCATTATATGAGGAATTATAAGTAATCTGAGGATTAAATTATATCTCAGAATGTGTATATATGATATGCAAACAACTGTATTACTTATTAAGGGACATAAGCATCTGTGGAGTTTGATGTCCATGGGAATTAAACAATCTACCTTCCATAGACAGTGAGGAAGGCTGTGTTTCACTACTGGTGAAACTGTATGTAAGGCAGCAGAGGTCTCTTAAATAATCATGTGAACACTTTCTTATGCTTGATCATCTTTAAGAATGTTTCTCTGTACTGTTAAAAAATAAATAAAAGTAGTTAATATGAAAAAAAGTACCATATGGTAGGTATTCTAGAAACTCCTCTCAGAGATGGAAGATTCTTCAGAGGCTTCTTGGCCATTCTGTGTTTGAAATGAGAAAACAAAGAGGCTGGCATGTTTGCCAGTAATGACTCTGAGGTCCCAGTGAGGACGACCTCTTTCTGGTTGTCGACTGGGAGCTTTCCTCAGCTACAAATCCAGCCAGTATGGCAGCCACACATTCTGCTGAAGTGGGTGTCTAATACTAAATGATGGGTTTTAGGCCTGTCGTTTTGTTCACGGTCCACATTCATCCGTAGTATGTGTGTGCTGCTTCTCTATTCATGTATTTAATAGGTGAGCCTCAACAGAGTGCAGACATGATTTCTGCCTAGGCTCTGATCGCCCCTTGCCATCCAGGGCAGGAGAAGATAATAGTTACCAAAAGTGATGTCACGGGGCTGGGAAGGTGGCTCAATGGTAGAGTGCTTGCCTTGCATGCATGAGGCCCTGGGTTCAATTCCTCAGCACCACATAAGCAAAAAGAAAAAAGCCGGAAGTGGCGCTGTGGCTCAAGTGGTAGAGCGCTAGCCTTGAGCTGAAGAGCTGAGGGACAGTGCCCAGGCCCAGAGTTCAGGCCCCATGACCACCCCCCCCCAAAAAAAGTGATATCATATCTAGTGGTGTCACATTTTAAAATAATAGAACATTATTGGTTGGTGATATGAATACACTTGTTCTTGGTTTTCTTTTCACACTTGTGTTACAAATTCAGTTCTTATCTATACATTTCTTAAATAAAAATGTATAAAAATGTTTCAGAAACAGTACAGTTTTCATGTACCCTTCACTAGATTCCCTAAATGTTAGTTTATCATATCTGCTTAATTATCATATTTGCTTTAATTTTGTCAGTGTGACGTTTTCTCTCTGAACTCCTGGAGAATCATCGACTCCTTCCCTCCCTCCCTCCCTCCCTCCCTCCCTCCCTTCCTTTCTTCCTTTCTTCCTTCCGTGCGAAAATACCTTACAGAGGGGTTACAATTACATGGGCAAGGTTATGAGTACATTTCTTATCAAGCATTGTTGCCTCTTCCTTTGTTTCCCCTTCCCATCATCCCTTCCCATCCAGCCCCCATCTCATTGTTGCTGCAATGGGTCCACCTGTATCCCTAGTTAAACAATTTGTTTTTTCCCTTCCCCTCCACAAATTATACCAACATTGACACGTTTCTTGTTCCCTAAAATTGGGGATTTCCTACAAATAAGGACATTTTCTTATGTGATCACAGTAGTAATTATCAGAATTAGAAAATTTCTAAAGTTTTTCCAACTGCTCTGCACAATCCTAGCTACAATCTAGTTTAGGAATACATACTTCATATAGTTGTCATAAGTTGTCAGGTTTATTTAGTTGTATTCATCTGAAATTGTTTCTAAGTCCCTATCATTAATAACATTACCACTTTTAAAGTGTAATTTAGCTTTTATAAATATCCTCAATTAATTTATATATAGTTAAGGAGGGTTTCTAAAATATTTACGGTTGTGTTTTTATAGTCTTTTTTTAAAATTGTGAACTGCACAGAGGGGTTACAATTACATGGGCATGATAATGAGTACATTTCTTATCAAGCATTGTTGCCTCCTCCTTTGTTTCCCCTTCTCATCCCTTCCCATACCCCCCCTCCCCGGTCCTCCCCGCCCCCCCCCCCAACCAAAATTGTAAAGTTTGTTTTTTGACATAACGACTTGTACATGTATCCCTAGTTAAACGATTTGTTTTTTTTCCCTTCCCCTCCACAAATTATACCAACATCAAATACAGTGAAAGCAGGGGTTATACCGTGGGAGAGGGACATACAAAGCAACAAAGAAATCATCTTATAAATATGTTAGAAACAATTGCATGAAAGAAAACAAAACATCTGAATACTTATCTTGGGGTTCATTTCCCTAACATCAACTTATCTGACGTTTTTCTGCTTGATTCAGACATATACTGGTTATTGCAAATAAGGGAAACCGTAGGACCTAAGTTTCTTTGGGCCTGGCTTACTTCACTTAATAAAATTTTTTCCAAGTCTTTCCATTTCCTAACAAATAGGAGCTACATCCCAGGGCTTATCATCTTTATATTATACTACTTTTGTTTCTTTTCAAAATAATTCCTGTTTCTTCTTGGAAGCATCGTCTGTTGTTCTTCACAGATGTAACTCATACTTTGCTTCTGGTTTCTTTTCAATTATAACTGATGAGTGTAGCACAGATTCACCCTACGACTAAAGCATGTATTTTAAAGTTAATATTCTAGCTTATCCTTAAAGGCAGTGTTTTCAGTTAGTTGGAGTTCTGTATGACCTAACAGATCTCTGTTCTGCGCACATGTATTGGTAGTCTGCACCTGCTGACTTGAAGCATTTTCTTTCTTGGAAGACTGCCCTTCTTAGGAGTTCAGCAGATGATCTGACAGCCCCAGTTCTCACCCACGGACAAAGCTGGGAAGGAATACTCTAGAGATGGAACAGCCCCGTCAATCGCAGATAGATGTGTGGAGCAGAGCCTGCTGCATGCAGGAAAGGCCTCTTTGTTCCAGGCCTCGTACCATTAGTCATCTGTGGAGAGCTAGAGTCTGCCCATCTTTTGTGCATGTGCCTGGCTTGGCTCCTTTGCTGTGGGTAAAGCTCCATTGATAATGTGCCATTGCTATTAGGAAGCTTTTGTATGTGGAGAAGTGGGATTTAATCACAGCTTAGTTAAAACCAATCAAATTAAAAAATGGTTACATAAAATACATTTCTGTTCATTTGGTTTTCTTTTGAGAAGTTAAAAATATTTTCAATGCACTAGTGGCTTGAATTTTGTAGAAGGAATTAGTTTTTCAAGTAATCAGCGCCAGTAGTGACAAAAAGCTGAGGGCTCTCCATTCCCTGAGACAAGTTTCCACCTCTGATGGGAAGGCTTCCCGAGGATTCTCAGGGATGGAAATAGTAAGTCTGCAGTGAGTTCATTCCTTCACTGCTTCAGTACCGCAGTGTTCCCTTACCTAGCCCCGTGGCCGCGTTGCTGTCTGACATTCTCCAGCAGTGACCCTTGCGGTGGCTGTCCTTGGCCTCTTTTAGAAGATGAGCGAGGGAAGCTAAAATGTTCTTACCTGGTTCTTCTCTTCTTTCTCACTTCCAAAGGCTGGTCTTTCCTGGGTTAATTTTTGCTTTTGCTCTGTGATGGCTGCTTCTGTGTACATTCTCCCCTGACTTTTCTCATACTTACCATTGGGGATCAGTCACTGCCTGTGGAGTGAGTCACTTATAATCTGGGGCTGCACTTCCTTCTTTCTGCTCCCAAGGCTTGGCCTGTCTAGTATTCAGAGAAAAACTCCTTGGTAATTATGTGTATGGACATACTGTGTATATACACATATGCATGCATGTGTGGATATACAAAATTCGAAAATTTAATTTGGGTGATTGCTTTAGAATCCCAGCTTAGTTTTTCTTCCATCATGAGTCCATCTCAGAGCTGAAGTTTTTCCAAGCTCACAGCACCGCTTCTCTTCCATTAGGACCCTGTTTCCTGGTGATTACCCTCCAGCCACCCAGCCTCCCGCCGGTGCCTCACCAGTTCTTGCTTGCTTAAAAATTTCTTGTTGAAGTTGTGCTGTACTGATGGTGTGGCGGTTTCCAACAGTAGGTTGAAGCAAATCCCCCTTCAGATTCCCGTCCCCAGTCTTCAAGAATCAGTGCTACTGACCAGAGTTGGATTTCCATCTTCTTTCTTTCTTTACAGGTCTTCTCATCACTCTCTCCTCTATAGCCACAGTGTTCTCTTTTCATTTCTCACGGCCAATACTCAGTAAGCTCCTTGATTTGGAATCTCACGTGTTCTTTTGGCCCTGACATTTTTTTTTTTTTTAAAGAATGACTTTCTTTTTCTGTGTGTATAGTTTGGATCTTCACTGGCCCCAAAAGTCATGGTTGGAAGGTTTGGGAGACTGTATGTTGAACTATGCCCCAGCCCATTTTTGCTTTGGGGTCAGCCTTGATCTTCTTTTCTATGCCTTCCAAGAAGCTGGGATTTCAGGCTTGTACCAGCTTATGGACGCCTTTTGGTTGTCGTGAGATCTCACTAACTTTTTGCCAAGGTTGGCCTTGAAATGTGGTCCTCTTGGTCTCCATCCCCCTAGCAGCTGTGATGACACACGTATACCACCTCAGCCACGAAGGTAATACCCTTGAAGGATATGTTTATATTTTGTACATGCACCTGGCTGTCATAAAATTTGCAATATCCATCTACCTTGCCCTTCTGCCATGATATTTTTGTCTTCTGCAGTTATCAGTGAAATCATCTATTTGGCTAAAACCTGAGTCTTTATGCTAAAATAAACCTCTCCTTTCATTTATGTCAGAGCAATGAAAAACCAACATACCATGCCTGGTTCATCTTTGCTGAAAGCATATGCGTCCCATTTTAGGCCCCTTGAATTGATTTTCTCTGTCTCCTTATCTTGTGTATTTTTATCTCGTAGACATTTTGTATTGTTTTCTGGGATATTAACTCTTTTGCTCATAGTTAGTTTAGATTTGTATATCTCTTACTGTGATTTGTTTTGATTGCTTGGCTTTCTAAAGCTGGTGTTTCTTTTTTGGCTAGTAAGAGAACAAGAAAAAATGTATTTTTAAAACGTGTTAATTGAAAGGTAAATACAATTGGGTTGATAGGGCTCCATGGTGGTTTTATAATGCAAGGAATAATGATCAGAATTCTAATATCATGTTGCATTTTTACTTCTCACCAACTCTGAAAATGCCAACATCGGCGTCTGCCACATCAGGTGCTATGAGCACTACCATGCCTCCGGCAGAGTAAAGATAACAGGTGGAAAGTCTCCTGAGGATCTACAAATACTCATAAGCTTAGCCTCCCCTTCAGATTTATAGTGCTTACTTTTCTTTGCCTAGAGTAATTCAAGCTTTGTGAATTTAGGACTATAGCTGTTACTGATGAAGGTAGTTATTATAGACAGGATTTTGAAAAAAAATATGTAATATGTAATAAAACTTTCCAATTATTCTAGTCATCATTTTGAAATGTATTTATAAATGTAGTTTCTGTACCACTTCCAGGTTTTGTGTGAGTCATGCATTTTGTTAGGCAGAGTTAAGCTACTGCACTCTAGGGTTCTAGATTTCAGTTATTGTTTTGCTTTGCTTTGGTTTTTTTTTTTTTTTTGATTTTTGGTACTAGAGACAAATCTAGAACCCTACTTGTACTTGCACCTACTCTATTTTGGAACTACACTTCTAACCTTTCATCTTGGTTGTTAATTATTTTCCTGAATTTTTAATGAAGACTTTAATTTGTGATGTTAAGCTTTTGAGTATCATGTGTTTGACAAGTTTTGAACATTTAGGAATAGCTTCTTTAAAAGACAAAACATTGGGGCTGGGAAGGTGACTCTGTGGTAGAGTGCTTGCCAGTGCATGAGGCCCTGGGTTCAATTCCTCAGCACCACATAAGCAGAAAAAGCCAGAAGTGGTACTGGGTGTCAAGTGGTAGAGCGCTTGCCTTGAGCTGAAGAGTTGAGGGACAGCGCCCAGGCCCAGAGTTCAAGCCCCATGACAAATTAAAAAAATAAATAAATAAAAGACAACACATTTTGAAAATAGAAATGGTAAAACTAGCTCTTTTGAGTTAGAGTAATTGCGTAGTGCATAAAACGACCATAGTAGGGTGTAGGTGTCACCTGGAATAGCCCTTGTCTAACCATTGCCTGGGCATGATGTTGGTTTTGGACTTTAGAACAACAGAAGATCACATTGCCTATATCATAGACCTGGGTTCATAAATGGAAGCCTGTGACCCTATTGTGCCTTTTTTTGCTTCTCCTACTTCTAGACCTCTGAAATTAAACCAACTATAAAAACAATCATGTACACACTGTTCGCTAATTTTACTTTTTATGTAAATTGTTCTTATGAAGGGTCGGTCCACAGTGCTGCATAAATTTATTAAATGCAGCAATAACAATTTGATTATCATAAAAGACATTTAAATCGAGGAGGCTTAATTGTAATGATAATATCTATAGAATGAAATGTTAATGGACACTATCAATATTGTTAGTATTCTTAGTGGGGATTGCTAATATTGTTAGTGTCATTATACTTTTAACTGCAGGTACTATATCTTTCTAAAGAATGAGTGATAGTGTCCCTCCTGCCTGCCTGGCTTATGGGAAGTGTGAGGGACATGCAAGGTCACATCTCAAGGTCACATCTCATGGTTAAAAGCCAACACTAAATAGGGTTTGCTATACTTTTTTTTTTTCCGGTGGCATTTTCTAAGTTTTTTCTTTTTCTTGTGGTATGTTTTAAGATTTTGCCTTTATTATAAAGAAATGCTGATTCCCTGACTCCTACAACGAGGTATTAGCAAACTTAGTAGTGGGGCTGCAAAATCTATAGAAAACAGTGTGCAGGCTGATATTGGACAGTGGCAGAGCCTCTCACATTCTTGATGGCCGGTGTAGGTGCGTATGCACATGCACCTGGGTACTTCTTTTTCCAGAGTTGATGCAGTAGCAAGTTATGTGGCAAACAGATTTTGTTATATAGATTGATAGTCTTTTCTGTGTTCTTGAATTATTGATATGCACAAAATATTTCTGAAAACACTTACTTGGACCACATTACTTTGGGTAATTGTTTTGCTGTTGTGTGGGGGTTGGGAAACAGTCTTTGTTGCATTGGTGGCTCAAGTCTGCCGTCATTTCATAGACACATGTGAAATGAAAAATCCCTGCAAGAGGTAGACTGCAGCAGACTAGTGCATTCAGAGGAGCTTTGGGCAGCATAGCTCTGGTTTTGTAAAGTACTTTGCTGTACATTAGGCAACAGGGGGAGGATCTGGGACTGTGGGGTTTCGTCAGGAAGACAGGGTTGTTGGGGTGAGAGGAGAGATCAAGAGATCAAGAAAGAGGCAAGGTGGGCAAATGCAGTCACAGTACTCAGTAGACAGGAGAAAATGGAACCAGGTAAATTGAGGGAGTGGATAGGCTGGAAGTGACGAAGGAGAATGATGAGAGGGCTGGCATTGACTAAGATGCTGCTGTACAACTATTTAAAGATGATATTAATAAAGAGGACGCCATAGACCTTTATTCATATGTTCTTTGTTGTAAAAATACTGTACAGAGGAGTCACAGTTACATGAGTAAGGTAATGAATACATTTCTTATTGGACATTGTTACCTCCTGCTTTGTTTTTCCCCACCATCCCTTCTCTCCCCAGCTCCCCAACTCCTCTCCCCACCCCACCCCCGAGTTGTAAAGTTCATTTTCAACATAGTGTCTTGTAACATCTCATTATTACAATGGGTCAACCTGTATCCTTGTTTCAGCATTTTGTTATTTCCCCTCCCCTCCCCAAATTAGAAAAATATATATACAAGATGCAGGGCACCGGCATCAAATGCAGTGAAAAACAGGGGTTATACCATGGTGGAAGAACATATAAGAGAAACAAAAAAATCATATAGTATATTTTAAATACATTAAAAACAATAGCTAGAAAGAAAAAAACCACTTGTCCCTATCTTGGGGTTCATTTCACTTAACATCATCTTATATGGTCATATGTACATAGCTTCTGAGCTTTTCTGCTTGTCCTAGACTTATACTACTTATTGCTAATAAGGGAAACCATGGGACCTATGTTTCTTTGGGCCTGGCTGGCTTCTCTCAATGTAATTTTTTCCAAGTCTTCCCATTTCCTAACAAATGGGGTGATGTCATTCTTTTTGATGGAGGAATAGAATACCATTGTATGTATGTATACCACATTTTCTTGATCCATTCATCTACTGAGGGGCATCTGGGTTGGTTCCATATCTTAGCTATATGGTGAATAATGCTGCGATAAACATAGTTGTACTGGTAGCTTTAGTATAGCCTTGTTTATGATCATTTGGGGAAATGCCTAAAAGTGTGATTGCTGGATCATAGGGGAGCTCTATGTGGAGTCTTTTGAGGAACCTCCATACTGCTTTCCAAAGTGGTTGAACAAGTTTACATTCCCACGAACAATGCAGTAGGGTTCCCTTTTGGCCACATCCCTTCTAGCATCTGTAGTTATTAGAGTTCTTGATTATAGCCATTCTAACTGGGGTGAGGTGGAATCTCAATGTTGTTTTGATTTGCATTTCTTTTATGGCTAGGGAGATTTCTTCATGTGTCTATTGGTCATTCTTATTTTCTCTTCAGAGAAATTTCTCTTTAAGTCTTTAGCCCACTTATTTATCGGGCAGTTGTTTATTTGAGGAATTGTTGTTGGAGGATTTAGTTTTTTGAGTTCTAAGTGGATTTTAGATATGAGACCTTTGTCCGTTGTATGGCTAATGAAGATCTTCTCCCAGTCTGTGGGCTTTCTGTTGATCTTGCACAATAGATATTTTTGAAGAAATACTGTTATAAACAAATGTCTGTCTTCTTGCAGGGCCCCTGTGTCCATGATGAGGACTCTGGCATGTCACTCACAGGAAAGCCTGCCCTTCAGGCTCTTTTGTATCACTACCATTTTTATGAGCATTTGACACAGATGGTGAAACATTGTTTCCTAGGACGATATATTTTCCATTCCCCATCTTCTCCTTTTGCTGGGACTTCGGGGGGCAATGACTTAAATAGTAAGTATAATACCTTTATATATTTATTTTTATGAAGTGTAAAATTTCAGAAAGATTTAAAAAATATGTGGTTCTTTTATTTTAAAAAGAAGAATAATAAAAAGTACCCAAGAAAAACAGTCATTTTCAATCCTGTTGTCTGCCCTGGTTGTGTTATGGTCATTTCTTCTGGTCTTCTTTCTCTGTAGTGCTTGTGTTTGTTCTGTGTAATGATGTTCATGTCAGAGCTATATTTCTGTATTCCCTTCTCTCACTAAACATTGCCTAAGCATTATTCTGTGCTATGAATTCTTCATGGAAGCCGCTTTTAACATCTTATTAATGTTTCATAAGCTAATTTATGCCATTCAGTAAAGTTGCATAGCTTTTCTCCTCCAACAGTATCTTAAACTTTTTTTTTGAAATATTCATTCTTCGGCAGTCTACAGCTCTTGGTTTGTTGTTTGTTTTTCACTGTTCTTATCAATGAGTCCTTTTCCATGAAATTTTCAGAATCACCTTTGGTTTGTTACTCATTTAGCAAAGTCACCCTTTCTCTTTGTAGACGGTTGGATTTGCTGGAGAGCAAATTGTAGCAAATAGGAATAATAATTTTGTCTCATCATACAAATAGCTTGTACTTTTAAATTAGTTTTTTTTTTTTTTGGTCGGTTGTGAGGCCTGAACTCTGGGCCTGGGTGCTGTCCCTCAGCTCGCTCTTCATGAAGCTCAAGGCTAGCACTTTACCACTTGAGCCATACAACCACCTCTGGCTTTTTCCGCTTATTTGGTGCTGAGGAATTGAACCCAGGGCCTCATGCACAGAAGGCAAGCACTCTACCACTGAGCCACCTTCTTATCCCTTTTAACTTAGTTTTAAACAATTTTTTAGGTTGTTACCATCCTTACATACTTAAAAAGAAAAAGGCTCAGGAATAGTACAAAGTTCCCCAATTATTAATATCTTACTGTATTTCTTCATGTGTTTGCATATGTGATGTGAGTATGAGTTAATTTTATATGCTTGTATGAAAGTACATGCCTTTTCATTTATTTAAGATTAAATTACAGGCATGTGGTTCCTGTACCCCCAAGTACTTAAGTGTGAATTTATAACTCAATACTCTGTTCTCTTCTTGAAGACACTGAGGAAAAGTGGAGTTTGACGAAGCCTCTGAGACTTCTAAAAACTGTCTGTGATTAAAGTGACTTGCTTAGTTGCTACTTAGAGCGTGGCCTAGAAGCAAAGGGCCGTCCTGGGAGCTTTCTAGAAAGGCGCATTCACTGCTCCTGCCCTGGCTTAGGTCACTAGGTCCTGGGACTAGGGTTCTCAGTGACTCTTGTGCATACTGAAGAACCTCTTTCCTTAATTCATGGTTAGTATCTCATAATAAATACTTCTGTTAAGTGTTGCATTCCCCAGGAGAGTGTCCATCCATGCTAATAGCATTTTTCTCTGACACAGGTTTAGATGACTCTTTCAAGTTTTGGAGAGCCTCGTCCAGAATGTCCAGTCAGGATCATGATCCAAGTTCTCTCTCCACCTCAGAAACAATGGTACCTGCAACGATGCCAGAAGTGCTTCATTTTAAATACGAAAAAAAAAAAATCATGTGTGGTAGGGAGATCAGAATGATGTAAAACTTAAGGTTATGATCATAATAGCTGTGGTTTTTGTCTTTTGAAGTGCTTTCGAGCAGAATTCTGCTCTGCATTTACTTAAATTACAATATTTGTTAGCCACATAATGGCTGCCTTTTTGCTTTTCCACGTGACCAGGTTACTGAGAAGTGAGGTGACTCTGGTCAGTGGTGCTATAAGTGCAGAGCTAGAATTGCTGCCGTGAGAGGTTGTCTGGCTCTACTTACAGCTGTGCTGTAAATTATCCTTCCAGTCTTTTTCACCCTTCTTTCCTGCCTTGTATGGTGCAAACAGAAGCAGAAGAGTGCCAAAATGTTTATCAGAAGTCGTAGAAAAGAACAAATCCCCTGTGATTAAAAATGATTGATTGTTCTGAAATGTTCTAAAGGCAAGGCAGTATGTAAAATTTCCCCTTCTAATGATCCAGCCTAACTGATCATTTTAAACATGTTTATAAATGCTCAAATAGAAAGTTGTATTGCTAATCTGAAATACTGAAATTTACGTATGCCTGTACACCTTCCTTCCCTCTTCATTCATGTTATGCATGTTGTTCATAATGATAGATACTAGCTTTCAGTTGTATACAAGCATATAAAAACTTTTTTTTTTTTTTTTGCCAGTCCTGGGGCTTTAACTCAGGGCCTGAGCACTGTCTCTGAGCCGATCTGTGCTCAAGGCTAGTGCTCTACCACTTAAGCCACAGTGCCATTTCTGGCTTTTTCTGTTTATGTGGTACTGAGGATTCGCACCCAGAGCTTCATGCATGTTAGACAAGCATTCTACCACTAAGCAACATTCCCAGCCCAATTAAATATTTCTAAACTAGAAAACTCATTTACTTCTTAAATATTTCTGAGATAATGGCTGTGTTGTAGAACCTATTAGCAATGCAAAAAAGTTTATTAAACCCAGCTTTCAAAAGTAAAAATAATATGAAAAAACAACTAAATAGAAATTGTGCAGCCATTAATCATACTTACTTCCCAGAATCCTTAACTAGAGTAACACTTTTTTCCTGCAATTTTAGTTTTGTTTTTTTTTAGATTCAGAAAAGTTTGTGCTTAGTGCTAAATTGGAACCTTATGTGAAAAAGTAGGCTAATTATTCTGCTTCCACTAGATGTCATGCTTTCCTTCCCATCCTAGAGAAAACATATGTTTGTTTTGGGAAGAAAGATAATACATTTAAATGCCAAAATAATGTAACTTTTTCCCACTAGGCTCTGCTTTCTAAAGCTTCCACTCCCTCCCAGGAGTGCCATCTCAACAGAAAAATCTGGGTAGAGTGGCATATCCTGTCATCCCTATAGCAGTGGGTAACATAAATAGTAGGACTGTTGTTGAGTCTAGCCGGGGCAAAAAGCAAGAACATCAGAGCAAAGGGCTTCCAGGCATGACTCAGTGCCTGCCTAGCAACACAAACCTGGGCTCAAATCCCACTGAGGCCAAAACAACATCAGAAACAGAAATAATTATTATTTTTACTCTTTCACAAAAGAGGAGATAAAAGCATGGCTTGCGGCCCCAGCACTTGGTACTGTTGTGCCCACAGTGCTGTATTCTGCTTCACAGCCAGATGTGAAGAGTCACAGGCAGGGTACAGGGGTTTCCACCTTAGGAATGGTGAGATAGAAAGTGGTTTTGTGTAGGAGTCATCAGTGGAAATGGACTGTAAAGGACCAACTCCTTATAGTCGCTCTCATATTTGCATGCATATTTGCAAAGGGTTGAAATATGCAAGTATGTCTTAAGTATATAACTACATAGTTAAATGTGACTAATAACAGTCTCAATAGAAATGGATCCAGGGGACCTTTTGAAGAAAAAGTCATTCTGGCATATGCATCAGGAGTGTCTGTGTACATAACTGCATTTTGCATGTATTTCCTGGAGTTTTGCTCTAGGAAAACTAGAGATGGCAATGTGCATCACAGTGGGGAGAGTGAAAGAACAATGCACTTTGAGACTAAAAGTCTTGTATATTGTAGTTAGAAAGGAAATAGAAATGGTAGCTGAGTTCCTCTGTATTATATAGGCCACTGGACTGCAATATAACAAAAACAAATCTTGTTTTGTTTTTAATTTCTTTTGGAAAAAAGTTTATTAATAAAACTTAAATACTAATGTTAGTACATCTATATATTAAGTTTTTTTCCAGTACAGTAATGTTTAGTATATAACAGCGAACACAAAAGCAGTTGAAAGTATTCATGTGCTCTATTATATAACTTGTATTATGTGGTAAAGAAAATTTTAAAGTTCTTTTTTAAAAAAAAAACAGTTTAAACTTCCTCCTCTTCCTTTCCTTCCCCTCTCTTTCTTCCTTACTTTCTTTTAAAATATTATATGTAATCTGTTAGATGATGAATCTGTAACAGAAGTGACTTAAACTTGTTGTAACTTGTTAAAATGGATGATTACAAATTGCCAGGCATACCAGAGCTTTTCTGCTCTTGAGTCTAAAAAAGAGAAAGGTATCACTTATGAAAACAAACATGTGTATCTAGAAACTCCTAGAAACTTTCCATACCTCACTATGTTTCATAAAGGTTGTTAGATTTGTACCCTAATTTTTTCAGTATGGGGAATCTTTGTTTTTTTCCTTTGTACTTTTTCAAAGTTAATCTGCTTAAGTACCACATTTTTCATGAGAAATGACAAACAGTATTATAAACTTATTTTGACAAATGCAATGTCCTCCTCTCTGTATTTCAAAATGTTAGTAGTATCCAGTGAAGTCTTTTATTTCTGGAAGACAGAATACAGAGATCATTTTAAAATCCTGATTCATTTTGTTTATATGACAAATTGTTTATACTCAAATTTTACTTTGACACACAGCAAATTGGCTCTTCTATTTTTTGCTGAATCAATGGCCTGAAGTCTGAATGGACTTTCATGATTGCGGTACTTTTTATTTTTTTTAATAAGGAATTCTTCAGGAACTTGTGTGTCATCATTGTGCAGGAGTGTGATGCTTATTTTACATTGAACTCTGATTTAGAAACCATTAGTTATCAAACCTGAAGAAAAAGCATCTTTTTCAGTTCTTTCCAACAGAATTTAAGTCTTTTTATTTGTTTCCTCTGGCTTTATGGAAGTATATATTTAAGGTGCAAAATATAATCTCCTTTGAGTTACTGATTCATGTAAACTAACGGTTCCTGTAAGAAGTGGTAGGAAATGCCATTAACAGAAACCAGCTGTAACTCAAGAGTGGAACGTGGCCTAGCTGTGTTCCAAGTGTAGTTCTGCTGTGAAGCTTGCTGTGAATGTTGCCTTGTGTGTTGCTTGTTTATGTGAACACTGCTATGACATCATTTCTCCTTGTGATTCACAGGTGACAGCTTCAGTGGAAACTGCTGACTTTCACCCACTTGTGTCAGCAGTAAATCTTCCGTCTGAAGCTTCGCATGAGCAGTTTGTGGACCAAGGTACTCTTTTACATGGCTATTCTGCTTTAAAAATAAAAGTAATAAATCAACCCAGAAAAGCATTCTGAAAATAAATGAATGGCAGAATACTGAATGTCTCTGAGGCTAATTAGGTATGTGGCCAAAAATACAGGCTCCATCTCAAAGGGCTATTTCTATGTCAACATCAGAATAGATAATAGTAACAGTATAGTATTCAGCGGACTCCTTGAATTGTACTGAGTGAATGAGTGACTCTGGGGGAGTGCTCTTCAGATACTAGAACATGAAATTGTTAAAAAAAAAAAAAAGATGAGAAAAAAATCACTATTTGGCACATATGGAATCACCCTAGTTTTATAATGGAGAAATGTAGACACTCCCTTCATGAAATAGCCAACGTTAACACCTGCAATGGGAAGACACAAATCAAGTTTCCTCTTATTAGTGATACACTTCCAACCATGAGGAAGCCTCAGTTAATTTTACAAAACCTGACTTCCATTCTTAATAGAATGTCTGGGTCAAGAAAGAGAATGCAAGCTGGCACAAGCGGCTCAAGCCTGTGATCCCAGCTACTCCATAGGCAGACATTGGGAGGAATGGGATTCAAGGCCAGTGTGGGCAAAAACGTTAGCAAGATCCTATCTCAAGAAATAAGCCAACCTGGCTTTATATGCCTGTAACTGTACCTGTTGGGAAGACATAGATAGAAGATTATCATTCAAGGCTTGCCTGAGGCAAAAACGTAAGGCTGACTATCTGAAAGTTAACTAAGAGCTCCCAAGGGCTGGGGGAATGGCTGCCTGGTAGAGGGTCTGCCTAACTAGCATGAGGCCCTGATTTCAAAATCCAGTATTGCCAAAAACAAACAAAAAGACAAAGCAAGACTGAGGGACTTTTCCACTTTAAAAAGCTGAGACAAAACAAGGTCCCCAATGGGTCCAATCAAGAAAAGTAATTTGTTTTGTTTTGCTGTGGAGAAGGTTTGGGTGATGATTGACAAAAGTTGGACATGTTTTATAGATAACATAGTGTTGTTCCATCAGCGTTAATTTCTTGTTTTTTAAATAACTATGCTATGGTAATAAGAGATAATGTTCTTGTTTGTAGGAGATTAATAAGGGGCGTTATATCTGCAGTGTACGCACAATTAAAAATACAGGCCAGTGGAAAGGTAGTAAACTAAATATGGCAGAACAGTACTTAGTACATCTGGGGTAAAAGTATCTGAGAATTCTTTGTACTTAAGTAAGTAAGTACAAAGTCTGAATTTTTTTCTGTAAGTATGAATTTCTCAAAGCTATGTTATTTTTTTTGTTATTTTTTTATTTTTTTTGCAGTTGTGGGGGCTGAATTCTGGGCCTGGGCGCTGTCCCTCAGCTCTTCAGCTCAAGGCGAGCGCCCTACCACTTGAGCCACAGCACCACTTCCCGCTTTTTTCTGTTTATGTGGTGCTGAGGCATCGAACCCTGGGCCTCATGCATGCAAGGCAAGCACTCTACCACTGAGCCACCTTCCCAGCCCGATATGTTATCTTTTAAAAAGGTAAAGTGTTAAGACAGATGGGACCCTAGCTTCAGTTTTAAAATACCTGAACTACTGAAAACTCACATTTCCTCAGATCTCAACTTGTCCATACCTGTCAATCAGACTTGACCAGGGGCCCTGTTCATTCCTTTACTCAACCTGCTATGGTTTTTTGTTTACTTCACCATTGGAGATATTAATGAATTAGTGGCACATGAATCTTTTTCTAAAATCTAAAATATGTTCAGTTTACAACTACTTTTGCCCCAAGAATTTCAGAAAAAGATGATGGACTATCTGTCCCTCAGTGTCTGAGGCCAGGGGCACACACACTTCCTGCCTGGGCTGTTCTCCTCTCTCCAGGAGGTACACATGCACTCATGTACACATGTGGACTCGGACCTGTGCGCGAACACAGTCGGTGGCTCCTGTGACTGGCTGTCCTCAGGGCTAAGAGCAGCCACATAAGCAGGAGGAGTGGCCAGCCATCCCTCGGCATCATTTTCAACAACTTGCCTGTGACTGTAAGGACTTGAGAACAGTGAGAATAACTCCAAGGTAAATAGTAATTTTGATGCCCATTTTCAATAATAGGTCCACATGGAGCCACACCATCACGACCTCTCCGTGACTCATCCCTGTCCGCCCAACTGTCCAAGCCAGTTACCCCATCTCTTGTTACCCCATCTCTTCTCTCAGCAGTCTGCAGCCTCTTGGACAACCTCTTGGTAGTTGTTCCAAGAGACACTGCAGATGCCTTGCAACAAGCCGGTCTCCCAGAGCTTCTCTGTAGGTAAGAGAGCTACTTCACGGTATGTGTAGTGGTAGACACAGCTTTCTGAAAGCTCTTTTCCTGGATTCATAGAAGACACCTTGTGTACTGGGAATAGATTCTCATTCTTTTGTTTTAGTCATTATACTATCTGTCAAGCTTTTACTGTCGTTACAATTGTCTCAACACTTTTTTTTTAAATACACTTGTGTTAACTTCTTATCTTGATGGTTAAGGCTAGTGTTGTTGGGTTTTAAGGGTTCTAAGCCTTCAGGCATATTCAAGGAAGGTGGTGCAATCCTAATTCTGCTTCCTTGTAAGTGAAGGACCTATCTCCCCAGTAATCATATCAGAATGATGTTCCTGGATTGAAAATCATTGAAATCATGTGGAATATTGGATTATGAGAAACTAAACTTTCCTTCAGAAACTATTCCAATAAAAGTTAGAGAAATAGTTATTTCATTCTTTGAATTTTCACTTAGTTTATTAAGTCTCTGTTATAATTTTTTTTCTGATTTTCTTACACAGCATAATAGGAAAGGCCTATATTGAATTCAGGCCTATCTAAAGTCACAATTAATGCAGTCAGTAGTGGGGCAGTGTTGGGATATTTTGTTTCACTTCACTGGGTTGTGATTATGCCTTTAATATTTATTTGCCATGTTTTTCTACTGTGATGCCTACAAAATTTGCAAAAGTAACTCTAGTCAGGTGACTCCCTTCATGTCTGCTCCTTTATGACCAACGGGAGCTTTAAGAGCATCTAGGCTTCATATGAGCCAGCTGAGTTGGCTATGGTTCTAAGACCATAATGCTCTGGAAGCAAAGGCTTACTGTATTTTCACATTGCTTTTTATTTCTTCTTTTTACATTTATATTCATTTTTTATTTTTAAAAAATTTATTGTTCTTATAAAGGGTGAAGTACAGAGGAATTATAGTTTCCTAAGTCAGATAAAGAGTACATTTCTTTTTGGACAGTGTCACTCCTTCCCTTGCTCTCTCCCAATTTTTCCCTTCTGTCCTCATCCACAAGTTGTATAATTCATTTTCAGCATAGTATCTAGTGAGTACCACTGCTACATTGTTTACCCTTTGTCCCTCCATTTCTGTTTCTCCTTCTTCCTCTACCAAAGAGAGATAAATGGACAAATAAGACAAAAGGAAAAGAAAAAGGCAAGAAAGGAAAAAAAAAAAACCTAGAGTTCATTCCTAGAGTTCATTTCAATAAATATTATTTTATATGATCAGATGCACATAGCCTTTGTGTTTTTCCCCTAAGAGTGTTCTCCTTTGGTCTTACCGTGTGTGAATGCCTACAGTCCTGTATAATTTATTATGTCCCAATGTATTTTTTTTAAAAACATCCAGTGTGTTTACTTGTAGATTTATAGGCACATTCTAGCTACCACAAATGAGAGAAACAATGTATCTTACGTTTTTCTGGGTCTGGCTTACTTTTTTTTTCAGTTCTTTTCCATTTCTTTATGAATGGTACAATATCATTCTTTTTGATGGATGAGTAAAATTCCATTGTGTATATATATCCCATTTTCATGATCCATTCATCCATTGAGGGGCATCTGGGCTGATTCCGTATCTTGGCTGTGGAAAAATAATGCTGCAATGAACATGGTTTTGCTGGTAGCTTTAGTGTAACTTTGTTTGTGTTCTATTTTATAATGCCCAGGGTAGCTTTATGTTTAGTCTTTTGAGGAACCTCCATTACAAAGCCATTATAGTAAAAACATCTTGGTACTAGCATAGGAACAGGCCTGAAGGGGCTGGGAAAGTAGCTCAGTGGTAGAGTGCTTGCCTTGCATGCATGAGGCCCTGGGTTCGATTCCTCAGCACCACATAAGCAAAAGGAAAAAAGCCGGAAGTGGCACTGTGGCTCAAGTGGTAGAGCGCTAGCCTTGAGCTGAAGAGCTGAGGGACAGCGCCCAGGCCCAGAGTTCAGGCCCCACGACCGGACCAAAAAAAAAAAAAAAAAGAACAGGCCTGAAGACCAATGGAATAGAATAAAAGACCCAGAAAGGAACCCACAGATCTATAGCCATCTGATATTTGATAAGGGAGCCAAAAACACAGGTTGGAAGATAGACATCCTCTTCAACAAATGGTGCTAGATCCTTATATATCACCTTGCACTAGAATCAATTCAAAATGGACCAGTGACCTCAATGTAAGGCCAGAAACCATGAAAATATTACAGGAAGGGATAGGGGAAACACTAGGATCCTAGTTACAGGTCAAAACTTCCTATGTAGGGGCTTGGAAGGTGGCTCAGTGGTAGAGCGCTTGCCTTGCATGCATGAGACCCTGGGTTCGATTCCTCAGCACCATATAAGCAAAAAGAAAAAAGCCGGAAGTGGCGCTGTAGCTCAAGTGGTAGAGTGCTAGCCTTGAGGTGAAGAGCTGAGAGACAGCACCCAGGCCCAGAGTTCAGGTCCCACGACCGGACCCCCCAAAAACACATACAAAAAAAAACTTACTATGTAAAGATCCAGAATCACAACAAACCAAAGAAAGACTGGATAAATGGGATTATATCAAACTTAAAATTTGTTTCTGTATGTCAAGGGACATAGCTAACAAGCTAAATAGAAACTCCACAGAATGGGACATTTTTTTATCAGCTGTGTATCAGACAAAGGCCTAGAATTGTTTTAGTCTTTAAATAATTGTACAAAGGGATTTCATTTCACCATGCCAGTATGTACGTGCATCTTGATCAGTGTCGCTCTTTCCTCCTCACTCTCTTCTTTCCCA
Source organism: Dipodomys ordii (assembly GCF_000151885.1). Taxonomy (NCBI): domain Eukaryota; kingdom Metazoa; phylum Chordata; class Mammalia; order Rodentia; family Heteromyidae; genus Dipodomys; species Dipodomys ordii. The sequence goes on along the minus strand of NW_012267259.1, from coordinate 15,805,829 downwards.
TCTATCCTAGCCCTTATTCCTTATTTAAGAATAATTTCCTAGCTGGGGACCAGGGGCTCATTGGCACCCTGTAATCCTAGCTATTTAGAAGGCTGAGATCTAAGAATTGAGGCTTAAAGCCAACTGGGGCAGGAAGGTCCATGAGACTCTCTATCTCTAAATAACCATCAAAAAGCTGGACATGAGTTGTGGCTCAAGTAGAAGAATGCTAGTCTTGAATACAAAAGCTCAGGGATAGCACCCAATCCCCAGGATGTGGATGAAAAAAAATCCTGTTTGTTTACTTAACTTTGTCTTTTACTTTTAAAAGATGACATATTCCCTAGCTTGTATTTTTCTTTTTTTAATGGGAAAATAAGCACCAAACTTTTGTATTTTATTCCACTTTTAATAAGTAAGCAAAGGTATTTTTGGCTTCAGAATTCTCTGTTTCTCACAAGGTATATTCCTGTATCAAGATATATTCCTATTTTCTGAAATGCTGGGTAGAGATTCTCTTTAGTTATAAAAGGATTTTCTTTCGATTTAATTCAGGTTTTCTTTCAAACTTAAAGTCCAGCTTTATTAATCTTCAGTAAGATGCGTACTAAGAAGCTGAAGGATATTCTTCTCTGTCCTTCCTAGCATCGTGGATGTCCCACTCATGGAGATGTGCATCCAGGACCTCAGGACCCCACTACCTGCCTCTCCTCCAGTTGAAGACACTCAGGCACAGGTAAGTATCTCATCTGCCTCTCACCTGGGATTTCTTTGCCGTCAGCAGCCCCTGCTGAGGGTGAGGGTGGGGGTGGTGAGTCTAACCATAAAAGGATGGCTCTTGCAGTGTGTATAGTACGATGTGGCTGTTGGAAATAGGTTACTTACAACTTTGAGGCCCCCTACATGCTCTCATGACTCCTAATTAACCAGCTATAAACTTTTAATGAGGTGTCCAGATATCATGGTGCATCACTTTAAATGGGCATTGGTGTAGCCCACCAACCCTCTCTGTGGTTTTATGGCTTTATCACATCTGCTCTTTTCATGTGAGTCAGGTTGCTAAAACTTAAAATTAGCTGGTAGTTTAAAGCCCAATCTGATATGAATACATCTATTCTTTTTTTTTCCTTCACAGATGTTTACTATTTTTAAGTTCTGGTCTATAGCTAAATGACTTTTGTGTAGTTCTTGCTACTAGACATTTTATTTCAGAATGCAGATTTATTTGGATTGTAGAATCATTAATCTTAAGTAAGAAATGATGTGTTTAATACAGGTGATAAAGTCAAGGTGAAACCACTGTCCTTTTCTCTGAGATGTGTTCTTAGAGCAGACTGACTGTGGAAGACCTCATTATGGGGTAGGGAGCACTGTGAATCACCTCTGGAGCAGTGTTCCCATTCCAGTTTGCATCAATGTTTTCTCCAATTCTTATCTGTCTTTTCAGCAAATCTATTGAGTATCTTCCGTGTACCAGAATCTTTCCTACATGAGTAGAACCAAGATTTCCCCCTATTGTTAGGAGACAGAAAATGAATAAATCCGTGTATAACTGAGGATGACAAACATAGAGCAGGGGAACTTCTCAGGCAGTGATGTGTGAGCCAAAATGAGTGGGAAAGCTGGTCTTGCAGAGTTAGCAAGGCCCTGGGGAGGGGATGTGCTTAGAGCCAGAATTGCTGGCGTTAAATCTGAGCTGGACACAGCAAGCAAAGTGAAGGAAAGGCCTCTGGCTTGTGTTGGTCTATTTTGTTTCCTGGAAGTGTAGCATAACACTTTTCCCAAGGCTCACTTTCCATGGTGCTCACTTAATACTTAAGCAGTGCATATGGAGTATTAGTGTCAAACTTCATGAGTGCTTTCTACAGTCCCCACAACAATAATATCAAGTTCAGTAGTGCCATCAGGTTACAAAGAAAATGGCAGAGGCGAGGATCTCACAGAGCAGCGGTGCTAACCATGTAGGTGGGTTCCAGTCCCACAGTCTCAGTTCTGCACTGCCTGCCTTATGTATATTAAATATATCCTGTGTGTTGGTGCTTGTATAGGATCTTACAATTATTCCAGAATATTCTTCAGCTTTTATCAAAGTTTGCTTTGCTTGATATTGATACATAACGTGAACCAGGACAGAAGATGGTGACAAATAGCTGGAACAAATCAAATAAGGATGAGTTAAAAGGGTATGGAAGCCGGGGAGGCAGACAATATTTTCAGTGTGTGTGGTCAGAGAAGATACCACGAAGGTGCCCTTTGTGCTGACGAGTGAGCACTGTGGTCGCGGGGGCAGAACATGTGGGCAGAATGGGTGGATAGTTTGATGAGATTTAAGGCTTTGTGTTCCAGCTTGTGGTTGGCATACTTCTCTGGAGTCATACATACGAAAGTTACTTTGTGAGTTGTCATGTCAGTACTTGACCACAAGGGTGAACAAACGCCTGACTCTTCATCAGAATAGGATGAAGTATATGTGTGTGTACATATGCTTATGTGTGTGCGTACATGTGTATGAATATGCGTTTATATATATTTGTATGGAATAGCTCATTTCGTGGGTGTGGTAGAGGCAGAATCATGGGTTTTTGCTTCATTGTAACACATTTAGGGGATTTTAAAAAAAGAATATGGATGGTATAATACTTATAATATTAGAATTAGGAAATTCTAGGTATAGGTTTATTGGTAATATTCTGAGTTTAATTTCTTTTTTCTTTTATATTTAAGAATAGATTTTTTTTTTTTTTTGCCCAGTCCTGGGGTTTGAACTCAAGAGCCTGGGCGCTGACCTTGAGCCTCTGTGCATGAGGCTAGCGCTACACCACTTGAGCCACAGCACCACTTCCAGCTTTTTCTGATTAGTTTATTGGAGATAAGAGTTTCACAGAATTTTCAGCTCCAGCTGGCTTCGGCCCATGATCTCAGCCTCCTGAGTAGCTAGCATTCTGACTAAAAATAGAATTTTTATGGAGAAGATAATGAAAGACCAAAACAACATATATTTATTTTATTTGTAACAAATCTAGGCTGGTAGGCTAGAATTTTCCCCTCTTGTGCACTTTGAGGGGTTTTGTTGTAATTTTTCTTATCAGAATTGTGTGCTTTATGGCTCTGGAATACCCTTCTATGCTTCTTCCAAATACTGATTCTACAGCATCGCTAACTTAAAACTATGAGGACTTTTCCTTTAAGAGAGATGTAAAATGTAACTTTGACAATACTGCTTTGTTTGGTGGTAATATAGTCCCTAGTGCTAATTGATGACATGCTTATAATATGAGAAAAACAATGCTGTACCTGACATATATATGTATATATACATATTTGTGTATATACACACATGTATACACAGATATATTTATTTCTGAGCTATAGTAATTGTATTTATTAGTATTTTAACTTACATTACAAAAATGTATTTATTATAATGCATGGAACAGTGAGACACTCTATCACTCAATGGGAATTTTTGTATACATTTTCTTATACATTATTTCCTTTTGCAAATAGATTTCCTTTCTCCTGGAATACCTGTCCTCATTGTTCAGGCTTCTGCAGTCCTGTTTGTTGGTAGATACTAACCTTGTGACGCAGGACAAAATTCTGAAGCCACTAATCACTAATGTCATTGGAGTTTTCACCATAGTCATCAAAGATATATCAGGTAAGTTTTCTTTCTTTTGCCAGTACTGGGGCTTGAACTCAGGACCTTGAGCTACACAACTACTTCTGGATTTTTACTGTTTAATGGGAGATAAGAGTCTCCCATACTTTTCTGACTCAGCTGGTTTTGAACTGCGATCCTCAGATCTCAGCCTCTTGCATAGCTAGGGTTATAGGTGTGAGCTGCTGGTGCCCAACCAGTTTTATTGTTCTTTGTGTAGGGCAGAAGCAAATAATATTGGAGAGAGAGAAAGAAAATCTTTGCTCCAGATACTAACTTCAAGGTTACTTTTTGTGTTGTTTTTTTGGGGCAGTATTTTGAAAGCCTTTGATGGTGTGTTTTATAGTTTGGATGGTTTTAAATGGTTCCAGGAGATCACTTAAGGCAAGTATGCCATAATAAAGACTGTCCCTGTCTGTCAGTTGAAATAAGGGCAAAGCTTTCAATGTCTTATTATAAAGTACAGTGGATTTGAGGTGTTAATTATTCTTATAAACTGTGGCTAAGGCCAAGTAGTGTACCAATAAGTCATTTGCAATAACAATATAAGCTCGTCTGGCATATAATATCATATTTTACCTAAGGTCTTAAGTTATTGGAAAGTATTTTGTGAAGATAAGTTGAATGCAATGCTGAAGCTTCCCTTCTACTAAGGGGGAGAAAATGAAGTAGAATCTAGGCAGAGGGTAGCGCACAGAGCTAGAAGCACTTGCATTAGGCTCTGGCTCTTCTCCCTGGTGCTGAGAGGAAGAAGGGGAAAAGAAAAGAGATTGTTTATAATAAAATCATAGGTAGTGATAAAGTAACGGACCATTTGGTAATGACTCCTTCTGACTTCATTCTTACTTAGTCCTGTGAATTGTGTGGATTTGCTTGGTGTCACGTCTGGAAAGTGAAGTATATGGATGCCAGCAAGCCAGTCCTAGGCATCTCACCCATGTTGAAATTACCCCAGTACTTGAGGAGCAGTAATTGCACAGCTGGCAATTGTGCACGTGACTTTGACAGATTAGACTCTGCAAGCTTCACGGGGTGGTATCACCCCACTCCCCTCAAAAAGGAAAACAGCTCCTTGGGGGACAACACTGAGGCAAGCAAACAAGCAGGCACAAAGCATCTTAGCTGTCACAGTGGTCTGTGGGCCCCCAGAGCTCAGCTGGACCTGCTCAGACTTGTCACTTAGTGTTTAACTTCTCATTTGGGTTTTCCTGGTCCGTCGTGAGGCAGTGGCGTTGAACTGGTGGGATAGACACAGACATGCGCAACAGCCTGTGATGAGAGAGGGCCTGGGGGACTCTGGTCATTGCTGACCTGAGAGCCATGTGCAGGAGATGGCTTGAGCGCGCTTGCTGCTCTTGGTGGCCTTTAGATACAGTTTACTATTCCTCTTGCCTTTGTGACTTCTTTGACAAGTAACTAAAAGTAGTCTCTAATTTATTACTATGTTATTTAATATATCATTTACCTGCCATTTACTATATTAAGTAGTAAGAGGAAGAGCAGCAGGAATATCTGAATGTATACATAGCAGCTATCTATGTTAAAAGTTATTTTCTGCCAGGCGACAGTGGCTCATGCCTGTAATCCTAGCTACTCAGGAAGCTGGGATCTAAGGATTGTGGTTCGAAGCCAGTCCAGGCAGGAAAGTCCGTGAGACTCTAATCTCCAATTAACCACCAGAAAATTAGAATTGACGGTGTGGCTCAAGTGGTAGAGCACTTTCTTTGAGCTAAAGAGCTCAGGGAAGAAAAAGTTGTTTTATAATATCTAGCAAAAGTATTTTTCTAAATGTGTTTTTAGGGAATTAAGTTTTTTAATTATGTTTTTTGAGAAAACCGGTTTGAATAATATAATTAAAATTTGGTCTATTGTTACTATTTATATGAATTGCTAACTTATACATATAACTCAATGCATTATAATACATAAATAACGCAATATAATATATAATAACATTTTATAAAAGTTATTACACAAAGTAATAAATGCTAGTAGTTTTTTTTTGTTTTTCCCCCCAGTCCTGGGGCTTGAACTCTGGGCCTAGGTACTGTCCCTGAGCTCTTCAGCTCAAGCAAGTGCTCTACTACTTGAGCCACCGTGCCACTTCCAACTTTTGGGAGTAATTTGTTAGAGGTAAGAGTCTCACAGTTTCCTGCCTGGGCTGGCTTTGAACCTAGATCCTCATATCATAGCCTTCTGAGTAGGTAGGATTACAGGCGTGAGACACTGGCGTCCAGCAAATGTTAGTAGTTTTCATTTTAACTTGCTTATTTTGTTTTGTGCAAGTCCTGGGGCTGAACATATGGCCTAGGTGCTGTCTCTCAGATTTTTTTGCTTAAGGCTAGCACTCTACCACTTGAGCCATAGCTCCACTTGTGGCATTTTGGGTAAATTAGTGGAAATAAGAATCTCAGACTTTCCTGCCTGAGCTGAATTTGAACTGTGATCCTTAGATCTTAGCCTCTTTAGTAGCTAGGATTTTAGGTGTGAGCCACCAGTGCTTGACTGACTTTACTTTTTAATTTAAATTTAATTTGTTATTCTGTGTGTGTGTGTGTGTGTGTGTGTGTGTGTGTGTGTGTGTGTGTGTGTAGTGAAATGTTGTGGGAGCATTAGTGAGTAAAGCCTTAGAGAGGCAGTAGTGACAAAGTGATTGAAATACTAAGGATTGCTAAACCCCAGAGTCCAGAGAGCCCTCTCTCCATTGCCCCCTGGGTGCTGAAGGGCACCTTGCCGAAGGCCTCCGTTTGTTTTTAACCGTAGTTTGATGAATGCTGATAACTGCCTGCCGCCCTTGGCATTGTGGCAGGGAGCTCTGAGACAGCCACTCCTGCCGCTTACCTTCACCTGACTCAGACCTGGGAGCTTGCCCTTGCGGGTTCATGGCTGCATTGTCAGCCATAGGAAGGCTGTAAAATCCTCTTTTGAATCATAGTTTCTTGATTGTGTAAAAGAAATTTTTTTCTGCTTGACCTTGATATCTTCTGTTTTCCTTCTTACCTCTGCCCAAAGCTGGAGAATAAAGAGAACAGGAGAAAAGTGTCTAACAGAGCTAGCACAATGTCATATTGTTACAATGTGCCCAGTATGTACTTCTGCAGTTGTGGCTAATATTCTGTTTGCCCTACTTTCCAATGGTTGTTCAGTGTATTATAAGAAGATGAAGGTATGTGTGGGGCAGACTATGGAGGGGAGATATATCTATGAAATAATGGAGATGGGCATTGGTGGGTCACTCCTCTAGTCCTAGCGTCTCAGGAGTCAGATCCATAAGGCAGCCTGGGCAGAAAAGTCTGTTAGGCTCCATCTTGAAAATTACCACCCAGATCAGCTTCTGTGGCATGGCTCAAGTGGTAAAGCACCAGCCTAGCAAGTGTGAGGCTCTGAGTGCAAATCCTAGCATTGCCAAAAAAAAAAAGGCAGTAGAAAAGATAAGTTCATGGAAATGACTTTTAGGTAACTACCAGTTCTATTTGGTTTCATTTGATTAGTGCATATTTCTTACTATAAGTATAATAATGTGTCATGGTGAATGTGTTTTTTGAAAGACTCTTCTTTGTTGTTAGTAACTTAAAATCTCTGGATAAATTTTATAGATGCGGAGTTGGAGTCGGCGTTTTATCTCATGTGGACACATGTGTGTGGTCTTCTGACCACACTCCTGAGGAAAGCCGGGTCTGTCTCCCTCCCATCTGTCACTTCCGCTCTGGCCAAGCACTGGGAAGCAGTGACTGGTAAGGAGATGCCTTCCTACCACTAGAATTAAGGCAGTCTGTATTCCCAGTAGTTACATCAGTCCTCTGGAGTGCAGTGATGAAGGAGGGATGCAGAAAAGCGTGCCAGAGAGCTTAGTGTCAGGCATCTGCAGTGTTCTTGAGGCGCCCTGCCCCCTGCAAATTCATTTGTGCAAACTGAAACACATTGGAAGATGACATGAAAGAAAGAAAAGCCTATTGTCTTAGGAACATACCTATGGTAAGGTTATAAAGCAGTGAGGAAGATTTTCCTTTGGTGGTGTAGAGGGATAGTGTCCTCTTTCTAACATGTGTATTCTTTGTGAGGGAATCTGTACACAGAACCTATGTGTACAATGCCACGGGGATTCAAATACAATTCTTAACCCTTGCTCATGCTGTCAGAAGTGTCTGCTCCGCTGGAGGGTAACTATTTTTGTATTTTCCTTTTAATCTGTACTTCCTACTTAAAAAAAAAAGTGGTAATTTTAAGTAAGGAGTTTTTAATCTTTTAAGGAAAGCTCTTCATTTATCTGTTTTTATTTCTTTTTAAATTTGAGTAGCTGCGCAAAGGGGTTTCAGTTCGACAAGTGGGATTCTGAGTACAATGTTGCCCCTTCCATCGTTCTCCCACAGCTTTTCCCATCCCATTCATACTCTCAAACCATGAAGTTCCAGTTTTACACATAGATGGATAATGATTAGATTGGTAGGATTTGCACACCCTTCTGCTCTGTTCCTTTGTTCCCCTTCTCCTTGTTCCACTCCTGACAATACGTGTTTTGGCTTCCTGGTATTCTTTGTTAAACTGTTCCTTAGTTGTTCAGAGGAGTTACACTATTAGAATCCTCCCCAAAGTATGCCAGCCTTAGTCTGTATATTTGCATGTGACCTTGTAAATGTTTTCATATATTTATAACTTAGATCTAACTTCCATATATAAGAGAAAACGTGCATGCATCATTTGTCCTTCTGAACCATCAGATCATCTGTTTCCCTGCAAATGACATAATATTCCTTCTGTATTTTACTAATTGATCACATTTTCTTGATCCACTCATCATCTCAGGACATCTAGGCTGTTTCCATAACTTGGCTCTTGTGAATAGTGCAGCAATGAGCGTGGGTGTCCACGTGTGTTTATAATACCCTGGCTTGTAATCTTTTGCATGGATGCCCAGGGGTTGCTGTAGAATAGTTCTGTGTTTCGTTTTTGAGGAATCTCCAAACTGCCTTCCAGAGTGGTTGCACTAGTTTACATTCCCACCAGCACTGTAACAGGGATCTTTTTTCCCTTCATCCATCCAGCATCTGTTGTTGGCTCTTGCTTTTTGATTCTGGCTGCTGTTCTATGTCTTTTGATTGGAGAGTTGAGGAAATTGGCCTTTAAAGTTACTGTTGAGAAATATGATCTGTTTCCTGTCATTTTGATGTTTTTGTGGTGCTTGCTTCTTTCCTCTTCCTGTTTCACTAATCTCCTCTAGTGGTGTTTATTTGTTCCTATATTTCTTTGGTTTTTATTTATTGCCTTCTTCTGAGGCTTGGATTCCCTTAAGTGCCCTTTGTAGTACTGGTTTAGTGGTCATGAATTCCTCTTGATTTTGTTTAGTATGGAAGGTTTTTATTTCTCTGTCAATTGTGAATTATAGCTTTCTTGGACACACTAGTCCAGGCCGACTGTTGCCCTTCATAGACTGAATTACATCTTTTCAGGCCATCCTTGCATTCTCTGTTCTCTGTTTAGAGTTTTGTATGCCTATGTAGATTTGATCTTTTTTTTTTGGTCAGTCATGGGGCTTGAATTCTGGGCTTGGGCACTGTCCCTCAGCTCTTCAGCTCAAAGCTAGCACTCTACCACTTGAGCCACAGCTCCACTTCTGGTTTTCCGGTGGTTAATTGGAGATAAGAGTCTCACAGATTCTACAGTCATCTGCAGAACCTGGAAAAGCTGTTGCTGCTATTGATGCATAACATACTGCTTATTATTGGCCTTTTTATATAAATATAAATATATATACACATATATATAATTTGAATTTTTGGAAACTTTAGCTGTGCTGTCAACTTTGGAAAAAGTATCCCAGTTTACCGTGTTGAGTTGGCATCGTACAGAAATGAATAGCCATATTGGTCTAGAAATGTTAAACTTAATTTTTTTTCTATTTGTACAGGTGTAAATGCACTGTATTAAATATGTAAGGTCTTATCTACATGGGTTTGATTACAGAAACTAAAGTATTCTCTAAATAATGAAAAAACAAAAAGAGTCTCACAGACTCTTCTGCCTGGGCTGGCTTTGAACCTCTATTCTCAGATCTCAGCCTCCTGAGTAGCTAGCTAGGATTCCAGGCATGAGCCACCAGTGCCCAGCTAGATTTGATCTTTTGGTGGAGGCTGAGAGGTCTTGCCTGTCACCTAGGTATATGATGAGTGCTTTTTTTCGATGATTTATCTTCTGCATTGTCTTCTTCAGTTAATTTAGCTGTTTGTATCTTCTTGTTGTTGATTCAACTTTTCTTACTTTTCATCCAGCTTTTTCAACATCTGTTCTTACTTTGTGGATGATTTCTCTCAGCATTACTTTTAGTGAGTCTATTGTCTTTCTTTCTTTTCACTCTCACTTGACTCTTTCATTGTGGCAAATTTGATTTTGGGGGTGACATGTTGTATTGTTTATTCATGAATTTTGTGATCTTTCACTGAGATTGAAATCTCTTCATTTATGTAAAGAAGACTTTGAAGACATTTTTAGAGCAAAAATTTATGGTGTGTGTGTGTGTGTGTGAAAATTTATGGTGTGTGTGTGTGTGTGTGTGTGTGTGTGTGTGTGTACTGGGCCTTAAACTCAGGGCCTGGATACCATCTCTTAGCTTTTTCACCCAAGGCTGGCACTTACTCTACCAGTTGAGCCAAAGCTAGTAGTTAATTGGAGATAAGTTTCAAGGCCTTTTTTGTCTGAACTTTTTTTTTTTTTACGGTTTACTGGACTGTATTTATTTATTTATTATTGTGAGAATACCATACAGAGGAGTTACAATTACATGGGCAAAATAACGAGTACATTTCTTATCAAGCATTGTTGCCTCCTCCCTGTTTCCCTTTCCCATCCCTTCCCATACTCCTCCCCTCCCTCGACCCGATACTCCCCCACCCCCCACCAAAGTTGTTAAGTTTGTTTTTCGACTTAAGGACTTGTACATCTCATTGTTGCAATGGGTCCACCTGTATCTCTAGTTAAACGATTTGTTTTTTTCCCTTCCCCTCCACAAATTATACCAACATCAAAAACAGTGGAAGTATGTCTGAGCTAACTTTGAACTGTATTCCTCAGATCTCAGCCTCCTGAGTATCTAGAATTAAGGTATGAGCTGCTGGCACCTGGCTGTGTTATCTTTTAAATAGCCTATTTAGGTATATTCAAAATCGAGTTCTGAGCTTCCAAGTCATCTAGTAATTCAATTGACTCTTTTTAATAGTTCTTTTATCATTGATCATTTTGTAAACTTAAGTATATAATACAGATTGGTAGGTTTGAAGCGATGTTTTTGGGGAAATACACGCTCAGCCAGAAGCAATTTTGTAACATAGCAGTTTGGAATTTATCCTAAGAGGTAAAATATCCATGCTATAGATTATTTTATTAAACGAGATGGAAATTAGAAGCAGTTGCCTGATTGAAAGATGGAGATGTTTCTTTTGTACCCATCAGGGAAAATCAGTTTACCAACTGAATCACCAACTTAAAGCAAAATGCTTCTCTTGTTAGAGACGAAGGCCTGATGGTCAGAGGTGTCCTGCTACCATTTTGCTAAGCCTTGCTGGAACACAGCCACACTCAGTCACCCACATATTTTCTTCAGTAAATGGCTGCTTTCCTGCTGTAAAGGTTAAGGTGCATAATCACAACAAAATCCTGTGAAAGGCAAAGCATTCAGGGCTTCCTGTTCTACCTTTCCCAGAAGAAAAGTTGTTGACTTCTGACCTAAGCCTGTGTATTTGACAGTATTTCCCTAGGGATAATATGTAAATATACTAAGTTCAGTATCTTCCTAGAAAATATACACACAGTATTATAGACTAACATTACTAATCAAAAATAACTTACTCCATAAATAGGTTTGATATTAATGAAAACAACGCAAATGTTGATATTCCTTGTTTCGGTAGGGTTTTCTCCTTTGTTGTTTTAAACAATCAGTTTTCCTCCTATGCATCCATATTATTTTTATATTAAATATAAATATTTATATTTATACATCTGTGGTTATTATAACTTCTGTTATCTGTAGTAGACTTTTCTCAAACTTGACTAATAGTTGGAGATTATTTAAATTAATATAATTTTCTCAAACCTCTGCTGCTAAGCAAAGTTTTATTTAAGTTTGTATAAACATAAATGTAAGTAAAAATTATGAAATGTTACAATTTTTACACAAGCAATGAAATGAACTTGTTAAGTCCCTTACTTTTCAAATTAATAAAGAGTATTGCTCTTTCTACTCCCCTTTCCTCCCATCACGTATGAGGGATTGAACTCAGGGCTTCATGCTTGCACTCATGAACCACATACTCTCCCCTACCCCAGTTCTTCTACTTTAAGTTTGTCAGATAAGGTTTCCCCATGTTAGCCTCAAACCATGATCCTCATTTTTTTTTTTTGCCTCTTCAGTAGCTGTAATTATAGGTATGGCTTACTCTGCCTGGCCCCAAAGCTGTTATTTAGATTAAACTTAATGTGTACTTACCAAAAGAAACTAGAAATGACTTTTTTTCCCCTTGATTTTGTTGCCTTGCCTATTCTTTCTCATGTATAGTATTACAGCTTAATTTACAAATCAGTTCACAACCACTTCTGTTCTTCATGATGTTCTATGAAACCTTTCCACATCATTCCACACTGAATATTGTCTTACTTTTTAATACCTTTTTATTTGCTTTGCAGTGCTGGAGGTCTTGTATGCACTAAGTGCTCTAACATAGTACTTTATGCACAGCCCTTGGTCTAGGCTGGCCTTTAACTTCAGTTTTCTGCCTTAGGACTTCTTAATTTTAAACATAGTATAGTTTTTCTTATTATACTTGAGCTTTTGATAGCTTTTCATCTGTGGAAATAAGAAAGCTATGAACTTGATTATTCAGTCAATCTGATTCATTTCATCTTTTAATTTTAAACAGGTTTTCTCCCATTTACCTCTGAACTCCCTTTCCTTTTCAGATATGTTCTGCAGATGTGTGGGCTTGTCCATCAGGTGCCCTGCCCTGTGTTCTGCCAGCCTGCAGCTCCTGTCTGTTCTCTTGATGGAGGAAGAAAAACAGCGTGTGCAGAGTAAGGGCAGAGCAAGTGTATATCCTGCTCTGACGGTGGCTTCCCTGCTGGATGAAGGGCAGGAGCACCAGAAATCTGCAGAAAGACTCAATGAGGTCATTCTTCAGGTATGTGATTTTTTGGTGTTTTCAATGAAGACCCAAACTCAGCCTTGGGTTGTTAAAGTTATTCAATCATAGTAATGTTCGTTATGACTGCTTGAGGAAAAAAAAGTCCAGGTACATTAACAATTTAAAAATAAGACTAAAAGCATTACATATGTTTTTAAAAAAACTGCAAATATTACTAGTTTGTTTTTTTTAAAGCAATATGAATCTTTTGGTCAGGTGTTGGTAGCTCATCCTTCTAATCCTAACTACTCACAAGGCTAAGATCCATTGGTTCCAGGTTCAAAGCCTGCCTGGACAGAAAAGTCCATAAGACTCCATCTCCAAAATAACCAGAAGCAACAACAAAACCATTCTGGGAAAATGGTTCAGCTTACAGAGCTAAGCAAAACAACAAAGTGTGAGGCTCTAACTTTGAATCTCAGTACTACAGAAGAAAAAAAAGAAATTCTCCTGCTTACTAATGATAGAGTTTCATGACTTTTGTCTTCTTCACTGGAAAGTAAAGCCATAGCAGTATTTTGCCTGAGTATTCGTGTCAGCGTCTCGGGAAGCTGGCTGCATTTTACAGAGCTCTTCCATCTGCTGATGCTACTCCTTGGTCACTTAGAATTCGCAGATGACTCACTTCTTTGTGGTCGGTAGGGGTGGTGGCCGTGAAGATGTTTCTGGCGTAACTGTGTGTGCATTTTGAGCTCCGGGTTGATTGTGTCTAAAGGCTGTAGAAAGCCCGCAAGGACACTCAGTCTGAAAGCTGTATATGAAGGGTGTCAACAGGGCTCTTTGAGGATATTTCTTCTCCTGCCCCGTATAGAAGTCAGCTGCCTTTCTGTTGTTGATAAGAAGACTGATAAGATTCTCTAGCATTTTCTCCTTGGCCTCCAGCATCTGTCTTTAGGGGAAAGGGTTCTTAGCGCATTCCTCTAAACCCCTTATTCTCAGAGATGGCTACTACTACCCCATTCACTCAACTTTCCATTGTCAGAAGGTTGTCCCCTGGTATCTTTCACTAGGAGAACAATGACACTTCATTCCTCCAGTGCTCAGAGCTGGATTTTGCATTTTAAAGAACATAATGGGCCTGGGCATGGTGGCATATAACTGTAATGCCAGCTGCATGGCAGATAGAGATTGAGAGGACAGTGCTTTAAGGCTGGGGAGACCCTATCTCAACAGACAGTGGGGCATGATATTTTATGTTAAGTATCCTTTAGAAAGCGAACAAAACAAAACCCTTGTTGAGGAAACCCTTAGATCATTTCATATAGGTAAGGAGTTAATTCATAAACAAAGTTTAAACTAATTCCTTTGGCTCATATTTTCTTTCCACCTATTTTATTGTTTTCTTTTAATATCTAAATAATATGCTTACATTCTTTTATCCTGCAATTCAGTTTTAGACATTATCTATTGAATTTCTTCAGTGGAAAATGAGACTTAAGCTCTCTCATGCCCTATGTAGCTCCTATGTAAATGGGTTTCTATTTGTCCCAACAATGAGTAAAGAATAGACAGCTTGTACAGTGTTAAAACCTGTGAAAACATTGCATACATTTGAGACAGGCGCTTTTCCTGCACAGCTTTTGTTTGCCTAGAGCTAATTATTGTTTGTCTTTTAATTTCTGAGACTTCTATTATCTCTACAAGTGTCCTATTATTTGCCAGCAGTCAAATGTCCTTGTAATGTGTTCAGAACCATCAAAACATTCATTTCCTGGAAGAAATTCCTCCCATTTCCCTTCTGAGGACAGCCTGGTGCTGTCCTGGATTCTCTGCTTACCTGGTTCCTAGAGACACTTTTCATCTCTCTGCTCCATGTAGTCTTCTGTGTACTCCCCTGTGTGCTTCACTCCGGGCCAATGACTTCCATTTGGTGTAGAGTCTGTTCTGTAGCTGTCAAGAAAAAGGTACATAGAGGTGTTTCTAATAACTGTATGACGGAAAGTCTTTATTCTACCTGAGCTTTTTTTCCGCTCAAGGCTAGTACACTACCACTTTGAGCCACAGCTCCACTTCCAGTTTTCTGGTTGTTAATTGGACATATAGGGGTCTGGTCTGGCTTTGAACCATGAGCCTCAGATCTCAGCCTTTTGAATAGCTAGGATTATAGGCATGAACTATCAGTACCCAGCTACCTGTATAAATTCTAATTTATAGCTTGGCTAGTAATAATTTGAATTGGACATAATTTACTTCAAAACTTAGAAGACCTTGTCTGTTCCGTTTAACTCCCATTGATACTGTGGAAAATCAGGAGGCCATTGTGATTCCTGTTTCTCTCTCCACAGACGTTTTAGAGTCCTTCCTTTCTAACATTCTTTAATTTTCTGATGAAGTGTATAGGTGTGGGTCTGTGTATCCATTGTCTTGGGCTCTCTAGTGGGTACTTTCCATGTATAACTCATTTTGCTAAAGTTCCTTCATTGACTTTACTTCTGCTTCATGTGCTCTGTGTGTTGAAACTCCCTAGGAAGTTAGCTCCTCTATGCATAATCTCTCTTTGCTTTGCAGTCTTTTTCTCTACTTGGTCTCTATTTTCAGGTTACGGACTTTGCAGAAATATCTGATTGTCTTAATTACCTCTCTTATTTAAGACTGGGAGACTTCACCCATATCTGTAGCCCTGAGTCTGTGAGAGGTGCTTGTCAGCTAGTGCTGTGCAAGACATGTAGGTGTTGTTTGTGGTGGTGGGGCTGCCTTCAGAATCTTGTCAGATTCCCTAGAGAAAAGCCTCTGGTCACTTGTCTGCCAAGGGATTTGTGGCAAAGGAGGTCAAAAGAGCAGAGATCTTAGAGTTTCATTTGCACTTTTTTTTTTTGTCTTTTCTTTTTTGGTACTGGGGATCGAACCCAGGATGTTGCACTTGCTAAGCAAGCGCTTTGCCACTGAGCTACATCCCAGGCCCATTTGCACATTTTTACTTAATCTTCCTGACCTGGGCAGAGTCCTCCATATCCACAAGTGTACCTGCCCTCTGCCCAGCTCAGAATGCTTCTGATTCATGTACTCCAGGGACAAGAGCCGTGATAGCTGAAGAACTGGGGTGGAAGAGGGCTTGACGGTGCACGTATTGGTTGGCAGTGGGTGCAGTCTGGGAGTCTTCAGCTATTTCTTGGAGATTTTTTCAATAACACTCCTTCAACCTCACCTCCATGCATGGTCTGTCTGAATGCCCTCAGCCCCAGCCATCCAGTGCATTGCTGGGGTACGCCTCACGAGTTGTGGGGAATTCAGACCCACGTGTTTGCCATTCACCCAGCAGCTTTGATGCTTTACTCTTTCATCATGTGTATGTAAGTGTGGAATCCATTTTTGTCATCTTAGTGGATCTTACCAAGAGGTGATCAAAGATGTCCATCACAAATCTGTTCCATTAGGAATCTCACCTAATTCCCTCCTGATTGGTCGTAGGTGATTAGTACATTTCAGTGGAACACTTTGGTATTCTTTACCTTATTAACATTCTGGTTCAATACAGCACAGAAGTTTTTCTATTAAGGCTTTTATAGAAAAAATAGTAATACAATTCATAAGAATACATATAATTCAGGCTGGGAAGGTGGTTCAGTGATAGAGTACTTGCCTTGCATGCATGAGGCCCTGGTTTCGATTCCTCAGCACCACATAAGCAGAAAAAGTGGGAAGTGGCTCAAGTGGTAGAGCACTAACCTTGAACTGAAGAGGCTGAGGGACAGTGCTCAGGCCCAGAATTCAGGCCTCACGACCAACAAATAAATTAATTAATTAAAATGAAAATGAGAGCTGGAACAAAGTAAATCAGCAAGAAACTGGGTATGTTCAATTGAAAGAAAGGAAGGGAAGTTTGTCCCCAAGAAAAAGGAAGAACTTTTTTTTTTCCAGAGATGACTCATTCTTGATAGTGATTATTGGCTTTTCTATATTATAAAGTTTTTATGCAGTTTGCCTACACAGAACATTCTGACATTAGTGGTTTATCAAATTCCAATGAATTTCGCATGAAAGTTGAAACCTACCAGTACATTTTAGGCAGAACTCGAGTTTTATTCACAGGAGTTGAGCTCCAGATTTAATTTTTCTCCAAGGCAATTTGGTCTGTATTCTCTGCAGTGCTATGAAGGAAAATCCTCCAAAGATCCCCTGAAAAGACCTGCAACAAATGCCCTGCTGTCACTCCTGGCTGCCAGCAGAAGAGCTCAGAGGCATGCCCTGAAAGGTGACCCACATGACATACCCACTGTTCCATGGCATACACCAGTTCATGTTTTGGTCCTTGTTCATTGTAATGTTTATTTGTTCAAAGTGTATAGACCTGGAAGTGGTGCTGTGGCTTAAGCAGTAGAGCGCTAGCCTTGAGCTTAAGGGCACAGAGACAGCGCCCAAGCCCAGAGTTCAAGCCCCATGACCTACCAAAAAAAAATAATAATGTATAGACCTTGTAATCTTAGTTTCACTTAAAAATACAGTGCTTTTGCACAAATTGCAGTGAACATTAATTTATAAACAGCTCAGTGGAAGGCCTCTTTGCTTATTATGCACAAGACCCTCACTTCAA
This sequence comes from Dipodomys ordii, assembly GCF_000151885.1. Lineage (NCBI taxonomy): Eukaryota > Metazoa > Chordata > Mammalia > Rodentia > Heteromyidae > Dipodomys > Dipodomys ordii. Next base: position 15,788,488 of record NW_012267259.1, on the reverse strand, counting down.
TACCTAGCAACACAAAAAATAAATAAATGAATAGATGAAATTAAAAGATTATACATATCATTTATTTTTTATTTAACATGTCATAATTATTCCTGTAGACAATCTATAGCTAAATATTATAAAAGATAAAGAAATAAAGGAGTCACATTACTCAGTTTTGTAATGATTAAATGTTAGTATCCACAAACATTTTGCGCATCAGTAAAGATAGTATCAGATGATCCTATGTTTTCATGTAATTTCCCCTGTAAAATGTTGTCATTCCTCACCTGGACATATAAGAAAATAATAGCAACATAAAGTCTATTCAGCTTGATTAAGATTTGCTCAAAAACACATTATGCAAGTCCTAAGCTGTAAGTTATTGGGAATATTTTATTGGGAATTGAAAATTAGTGGGCTTCAATATTTTAATTTCCTCTCTCATCTGTAATCTTTCACTGATAATACTAAATTTTGTTGGAAATGTAAATAATTTTCAGACTTTCATTATATGTGATTTTAACTTATTTGGAAGTGAGAAACCCTTTGACTATTGCAGATTTTGCCTTTTAGCTGATCTCATAGACAGCTGCATGGAGCAGATGAAGCACATTAATGCTCAACTGAGCCTAGATTCTCTGAGGCCTGGGAAAGCCGTACTGAAGAAAAAGGTAATTCCACAGTGTGACATTCTGGGTGAAGGAATGCATGCACACCATGGCCAGGTCTCCAGTGTCCCCCCGCCCTGTAATTAGCACAAGGTTGAAATCATGACCCAGCAGTTAGAAAAAAGGTACAGTCAGATGAAGTAATGAGATTTTTATAATGTAGCCTTTTGGCTACACTATAAAAGATAAGTGAAATGTATGTATTGTGTATTTTTGTTCCCATATACATATGGTCATGTCTACATGCACATGATACTGTGTACAGGTACATAATACTGTGTCAGGTAAGATTTTATACAACAATAAGAAACTCAAACTCTAGGCAATGAAATCAACTGCGATTGTGTGTTATATATCAGACAGTATTTCATATTTTTATTTTTTCTCATACACAAGCACTTGTAACAACATAATCATACAGCTGGCAATTGATAAGGGCACCAACTGTCAGGGAAATTGGGGTAATGTTATTCTTAACTTCTGTTTATCTTCATCTAGGGTTGATGAACTTGTAGTACTAAGTTGCTGGACAACTGTTTCAACTTCAAGTTCACAGAAACACAAAATAACATATTTAGTAGTTATGGCTAGTAATATGATCGATAACGTGTGCCCCACAGACTATTCAGAAAATGAATGTATATGTATATGAATATATAAACGTACAGATACATATGTGGGTAGGGCCACTGTAGAAACTCTGTAGGTAATACCAGTAATTATTATTTTTATTATCATTATTATTATTTAATAATTGGTACACTAGATTGATGCCTGCTTGTCAGTTTCTCCCATGCCTCTTCTTTTATCCTTTCTAACCAAAAGCCCTTAACTTCATCATTGAGAAAGTCAGCCAGTACCTGGTATGATTGAAAACCAGCAGCTGCCTCACTGGGCTGAAATGAAACATGGAGGCGGTTATATGTCTGAGTTCCCCCATGCTTGATGGATCAGAAATAGGACTGTTTTTTTTGTGGTGGATGTGTTTCTGTATATAGTCATCTTTCAGAGATCATTGACTTGTCAGTGCCCTTGAAGTTACCATGGCCAGGCATGAGCAGAGCACAGCCGCATTTACTGTGACCTGGGAGGGGAGAGCATTGCCGTACTTGAATGTGGAGGAGGCCTCTGTGTTCACATCAGTCAGCTGCCTTGTGTTTAAACAGGAGGACGGTTTCACCAAAGAGCTCGGCACTACCATGCAGCTTCTAAGAAACTGCCTGTATCAAAATGAAGAATGTAAAGTAAGTGAAGTTTTCCCTTGATATTTTGATAGCACTGTTGGTATTAAGCAGTTTCATTTTTATATTAGGCAACATAAGACAAATGAAAAAGGGAAATTCTTTGACTTTTAAATGGTGCACAGTTGATTAATCCTTACACTCAATTAACTCTCAAAAAATTGTTGTACCTAATCTCATTGTTATTCATCCTTGTTAATACACGTTTTGTTTATGTCAGTGTTTTAACTTTCTCATTGAAATGTAACTTCACAGGCCTTAGCTCATTCTGTACCGTTACTCATTTTAGATGATGTTATTTTTTTATTTTTATTTTTTGGTGGCACTCAGTGTTTTAAATCAATGCCTCATACTTATGAGTCAGACATGCTCAGAGTCATGTCCAGCCCTGTTTTTGACTGGTGATTTTAAGGTGGAATTCTGCTTCCTGCCTGGATGTCCACTTGGAGGGCGATCCACCAATTTCAGGCTTTCCATTGTTGCTATGATGGCCGGCACTTCACTGTATCCAGCTTTCCTCCACTGAAAGGAAGTCTAATGGCCTCTTCTGTCTAGGCCAGCCTCCCATATTGAGCTTCTGGAATAGTTTGGGCTATAAGGGTGAGCCAGCACCCCCCTTTAAGTGTTTCTTTACTAGGACGGAATGATGGTCGTGAAGGTCTTATACGAGAGATGTTTAAAAGGTGGTTGTCAGACCACTTATTCTAAAGAGAATGAGGAGGGAGGATCTGCAGCTCTAAGAGAGAAGATGTGTTTTCCTGCTTCAAGTAGAAAATTCTTCCTGCTGTGCTTAGATATGCTAGATTCACCTAGAATAGGAAGTTGCTTACATTCAGTTCTGCTGACCTCATGAGGATTAGACCAGTCCCTGTGACTGTCCACTGATAGGTCTTCCTTAGTTTCCCATTTCTGATGATTTGTCTGTAAGCATTGGTGCTCGCACTTTAAGTTGCTTCATCTATAGTGATGCCACACTCTTGAAGCACTAAATTTAGGCTTAGTGTAGAAACTTTTGTGCTATTACTTGTGTCTGTGAGGTAAATGCATTTAACAGTGGCCAATGCTGGGCAGGGAACTGTGATAGTCCAGGAAAAACATGAGCAGACCTTAATGTGGGGAGAGAGAAAGGTGAAGAGAGAGAGTGGGAGTAAATTTGAAGAACTGAGGAGAAATAAGAAAATTCTAGAATAACTTTAGATAGCTTAAGTGCTTGCCAATGCAGCAGTGTGTGGTTGACAGTATGTGTGTGAGAACAGATGCGTAGTTCTGCATGTGCTAGTGTCAGAACTCAGAATGGAGCACAGAAGGCTTGTAGTCGGTAGACTGTATGGGTCTGTCTGTAGCTCTTAGGTGCTATGACAGGCAGGAATAGTAGGAGTGTGTGCATATTCTTTACAACCATGATGTGTAAGCCCAGATCCTATGTTTGGAGAATATGAACATTAAGAGAAAGCAAGAAGAGTGTATTGGAATAGGAATTTGGAGACCATTCAGGAAGCACTGAAGACAATAAACTTGTTGAAAATGACATAGTGCCAACATTGCTGAAGACAAAGGTGGGAGTGTTCAGAATGTTCATAGCAGAAGTCCATTGAATGAACTGAGGGTGAATGTTGAAGTGGGGAAATGGCAGCCGTCACTCTCCTCCCCACAGGCTGATTGGCACAGGGAATTAGTATGCTTGGGTCTCCTGACATGTAGTCTCCTGAAACACATTCAGGGAGGTGAGCAAACTTGGGACTGGCTATTAAAGGAATAACTAGTGGAAGAATGAGGTCCCTGGGGAGGCAGGAGACCATGGACATGTCACTCTCTGCCCACAAGAGGAACACCTGTTCCTTACTGCCCAGCAGACAGGGCTTAACAGAGGAAAACACAGACCAGCATGTCAGCAGAGTGGCTGGGTAGACAAAAGATCCTGTGCCTAATCATGTCTGTGGGACAGTAAGCAAGGCACCTGGGTGCCACACTTACAGAGTGGACATGGAGAGGAATGTTGGGTGTGACTTCAAACCTATGGAGAGCGTTGAGCATAGGAATTGCCTCTCACCTCTCTGTGATGCTGCATGCTGAACACTGTCTAAGTGTGTGTGTGTGTGTAGAAATACCTCATCACTTCTGTCCTAAAAAGACACTGCTGCACTTACTGCAGGAAGCTGTCCTTCACAGTATGTCCCAGTGGCAGTAATACTGGCGGCGTGGCTCAAGATCACCTGCCGAGTAAGAGCCTAGTGCAAGCCACAGCACTGCCAAATAAAGTAACAAGACAAAACTAAGATTCATCTAACATACATTTAGGATAAATTTTCCTATATGCAGAAATAGTAACTTCGGGTATATGGGCACACAATCTAAAGGGCAAGAAATCCGAGAGTTAATCAGAATGTTTACTTAACCAGAAATTCTCATTTAAAAAATGTCTTGACCATAGCAGAGACTTTATAAGAGTATTTATTATTGGGAGACCTCATTTGTCTACTGAAACAGGCTTAGTGACACATGCTTGTAATCCTAGCTAGATGGGAAATGGAAATTGGAGGATCATGCTTTAAGGCCAGCCTAGGCAAATGAAACTCTAATCACTGCTATGAGCCTGGTATAATCACCTATAGTCCTACCTGTGAGCAAGTTGGAGGTAGGAGTCTCATCCATGTCTAGCTCTGGGCAAAAAGGACAAGAATCCCTACCTGAAAAATAAATTAAAGCCAAGAAGGCTGGGGGTGTGGCTCATGTAGTGAAGAGCCTGCCTGGGGGTGTGGCTCATGTAGTGAAGAGCCTGCCTGGGGGTGTGGCTCATGTGGTGAAGAGCCTGCCTGGGGGTGTGGCTCATGTGGTGAAGAGCCTGCCTGGCAGGTGCACTGCCCTGAGTTCACACACTCGTTCCACCAAGACACGCACATCCACCATTGGTCTGCATTAGTTGCACGGTCGGTAGCGTGCTAGGTCTCCAACGGGCAGATCCTCGCTGCCCGCGGAGGAGAGGGCTCAGCCTCGGGGCAGGCACGCACCGAGCCTGGGGCCTGGGCGTCCTGATGGCCCCTTGTATTAAGCAAAGGTAAATTCAGGTTTGTGGTTGGGAATGAATGCACCTTGATATCAAGTGGTCAGAGTGGTGATCGTCCTCTGTCCTCCACAACAGGAAGCAGCTCTCGGCGCTCATCTTGTCCCTGTTGTGCACTCTCTCTGGCCTTGGCTTTTGATGGACGATTCACTGATGCAAATTGCCTTGCAGCTTCTTTGTGTCTACACCGCAAATTTTCCCAATGGTAAGTCAGATCCATATCGACTTTCAGGAATAAGCTAGTTTCATATAATGTTGTTACAGAGAACTGAAAAGGCTTGTTTGTTTGAAAGTGTTTCTTCTACTTATTGCAGATAATGCTAAACAAAGCCAGTTTCTTGTAGGTAGTGTCAGAGGAGACAGGTGTTTTAACACATGTTTATTGACACGGGAAGATACTAGACAGTTCAGGGGAAATAGACGGACCTCATTATATGGCAGTGGTAACCAGAATTTATAGGAAAATTGAGGGGCTGAAAATTATAAAGTAAAAGCAGGGTAAGGTTAAACTTCCTTAGATTCTAAAAGAGATGAGCATGATGAAAATGAGTCCCAAGTGTGATTGCTCTTGTGATAGACAGGATCGTTCCCTGGCTGCTCACTGGCTGAATGCACATTTGCTGCGGACCTGTCATGGGTGGGCAAGCGACAGGAGGGCGCGTTGTGTGGGGCCTCGGAGACCAGAGAAAGCGTGGATTGCAGCTGGGAAACAACAGGAGGGCGCATCGTGTGGGGCCTCTGTGTGGGGCCTCCGAGACCAGAGCAAGCCTGGATTGCAGCTGGGAAGTAGATGAGCTGAACGATCATGTTGGAGAGAAGTGGAGAAGGGATGGCTGGGGGCAGCCCACAGCCCTAGCAGCATGGGCTCTGAGCAGTGAAGGATGTGCAGAGAAGGACTGCAGCTCAAGGCAGTTATTTGTCCATCTGGGCAGCACCATGCATGGACAGAAACTCAGGCTGGCTCTGCTTTGCCAGCCTATTGTCGTCTCCAGCCAGCATGAACAGATGTAGACAGACCTTTATACCCTTGACTGTTGAGCTGTTGTAGTGTATCTGATGCCAGGCCCAGATTGTCCCTGTCGTCTTTCGGCTGCTGTTAGCGTTTTTGTCTCTTTCTGCTGCTTGGACCATCTCCTGTTTGTGTCTTCAGGGTAGCCTGTCCTAGAGCATGACCAGATTCCATTTGAATCTGGGAAATTTGTATCCATCTTTACCAACTTACCTTTCACTTTTTTTTTTCCTTGGGTCCGGTCTGGGCCTGGGCGCTGTTCCTCAGCTCTTCAGCTCAAGGCTAGCACTCTACCACTTGAGCCACAGCGCCACTTCCAGCTTTTTTCTTTTTGCTTATGTGGTGCTGAGGAATCGAACCCAGGGCCTCAGGCATGTAAGGCAAGCGCTCTACCACTGAGCCACCTTCCCAGCCCCTCACTTTTTTTTTTAATACCCATACTGGGACTTGAACTCAGAACTATGAAATCTCACTAGGCTTTTTTTCCCCCTATACTTTGTGGTGCAGAGGATTGAACTCAGGGCCTTATACATGCTAAGCAAGCACTCTTTCACAGAGCAAACTCCCCAGTATCTCTCTGGGCTTTCTTGCTTGTGGCTGGTAATCTGTTCTTTGAACTACACCACCAGTTTCAGATTTTTTAATTTTTAATTTTTTTTTTGCTGTCTAATTAGAAATAAGGGTTTATGGGATTTGTCTGCTAGAGCTGGCTTTGAACCTTGATCCTTAGATCTCAGCCTTCTGAGTAGCTAGGGTTACTGGCATGAGCCACCAATGCCCAGATACCCTCTTCTGTAGGGTTTAACAAAGTAAGGAGAGATAAAGATGTTGCTAAATATTAATCAAAAGAAATATATACTTTTGGCGCTGGGAAGGTGGCTCAGTGGTGGAGCACTTGCCTTGCATGCATGAGGCCCTGGGTTCGATTCCTCAGCACCACATAAGCAAAAAAAAAAAAGCCGGAAGTGGCGCTGTGGCTCACGCGGTAGAGCACTAGCCTTGAGCTGAAGAGCTGAGGGACAGCACCCAGGCCCAGAGTTCAGGCCCACGATCAGACCCTTCCCTCCCCCCCAAAAAAAGAAATATATACTTTAATACAAAAGTACACTTTGTGTTATTTTTCAGTAGAAGTTATTAAGTTACTCCTAATGTCTGATTTTTTTTCTAAATAGAACTGCATCTTCTAATGACAAATTTGTGTATCAGGTCATGGAAACATTGGTATTTGAATAAAGCTGTAAACATAGGAAAGATCGCCATATTTTTGTGTTTATTCATCTCATATTATTTAGGAGAATATATTTGTTTTTGCTGTGATTATCTTTAAGCTGGTCTCCAGTGTGAACTCTCACAAGTTAATTCTCTTTGAGGGTTTTTTTTTCCCCCCAAGTCCTGGGGCTTGAACTCAGAGCCTGGGCACTGTCCCTGAGCTTCTTTAGCACAAGGCTAGCACTCTACTATTTGAGCCACAGCACCATTTCCGTGTTTTTGTTTTGTTTTCTGTTTATGTGGTACTGAGGAGTCGAACCCAGGACTTCATGCATGCTAGGCAAGCACTCTACCACTAGCCCACATTCCCAGCCCCTCTTTGTGTATTATGTTACTACACCGTTATATTGCCTGAACACTGAAATGTATTCCCAATTTTTTTTATGATTCTTCTCCCTCAGTAAATTTCCTATGCTTATTAATTTGCTGAGAAAACACTGACCCCTTACTCCTCTTACGTTCTTCTCTTCCGAGTTGTACAAGGGTTTCATGTAACGTGTCTGTTTATCATGGAATGTGCCGTCCATCATGTGCCCTTTACCCCACCTGTTCCAAACCCACCTGTCTTGCACTTCCTGCTTCCACACATGCACACTGAATGTCAGAATTAGATTTATCCAGCATGCCTCTTTCCATTCACCCCCTCCCTTCACCTGTCAGTCAAAACACTGGACACTTGAAGAGCCAGGAGCCACCACTGATCGCTCTGACTCCCGGGAGCTGGGGAGCCACCTCCCACTGGACTCGAGCTCTCCCCCCCCCACCCCCCGCCTCCTGTGGGAATAGTATTTGAGTTGACCTTACTTCATTTGTCTCTCATAAAATGAAAGCAACAGACCAAGTTAATTCCCATTTCTAAAATTCTGTTCTTCCACACAGCCTTCTATTTAGCTGCTTTTAAGACTCTATTAAACAAAATCCCACATTTATTTCATTCTTAAAAAAATAAACTTTTAAGTGCTCTGTTGAATTAAACCTTCAGTGTGGACTGGGAATCCATTAGGATGAAAGCACACATCAGCCCTAGGTAGCCTGAGGAGGTAATTTGCAGCTCACAGGTCAATGGCCATGTCATTTTGATGGACAGATGTGCCTCACTTGGCGTTCTTAAGAAGCTGAGCCTGGGAACTGGGGAAACATTGTGACGGCTGTTGTTTTTGAAGGTTGCAGTTCTCTTTGTTGGTCAAGTTACGGGCAGTTTGTCCAAGCTGCACACAGAGGAGCCAGCAGCAGCCTGATGCTGTGTGTCCTGAAGTTGGCCTCGCAGGTTCCTCTGGAGAGCACAAACATCCAGCAGATGGTCTTCATGTTTCTTTCAAACCTGGCTTTGTCTCACGACTGTAAGGGAGTAATTCAGAAGGTAAGTACTCAAACTTTACTGTGTATTGTTTTGCTGAGATGCTCAGCAAAACAGAACTTCCAGCCCAAAGCTCAAAATTTAATATATTAAGACATTTTATTTTAAGAGACTGTAAAAAGATTAAGAGGTTCACGTATTTTAAGCCAATTTGTAGATGATAGATGAAAAATGACAGGCTAGACTGTGATCAGACCATTTCCCTTTAATTCATCTTCTTAGCTTTTGGATTGTGCTTTATCTGTCTCAAAAATGATTTTAGAAAGACAGCTGCCTTACATTTATTGGAGGTCATAAAAGTAATGTATCTGATGTTTAAGTGGACCACTTGAGCAGTAACAATTTCAGTTCAATTTACATTGACAAAATGCTTTATGAGATCAGAGTCCCTTTTCCCCAGTTCGACTTTTACTTCTTCATGACAAAGTAGACTGTTTTATCAGTTCTCCGTGCTTCCGCTAGTTCCAAAGCTGGACTTCTTGTCACTGATATTAGCTTAATTGGAAGGAATGAGTTAAATAAATTCTAATGTATATGCACAGTTGGAGCCTTTATTTACATGTGTATGAACCAAATCCCTAACTGGGAACAATCTCTTACTCTTAAAAATTGGAGAGTATAGGTTACTGTGGTACATGCCTATAATACTTTGGAGAGACAGAGATCAGAAAGATTGCAGCTTGAAGCCAGCTTAGACAAAAAGTGAATGAGACCCTATCTCAATCAGTAGCTAAGTACAATGGTGCATGCCTGTTATCCCAGCCACAAAGGAAGCTGAGATTGGGAGGATTGAGGTTCCAGGGTAGGGCAGGCAAAAATATTTCCAAAACCCCATCTCAACCCAAAAGGCTGACTGTGGTGGTGTGAGCTTTTGATGGCTCCTATTGGGCAGGAACATTTAGACTTTGCTTACATGTAGATTATTACATTCCACGTGGTAAGAAGAGTTTGATGAGACGTGGTGGGAGGGGCTTTATTTGAATATTTAGACAACTCTTACCTTCTGATAATAGAGGTTTCTCATCTATTCGTTTAACAGAACGATATGTAGCCATGAGAAACAGTTGTCTGTGGTGATAAGCAAGTTATGTATTTTATGTTTAGTACTCTTAACAGGGCGTGAACTCAGGGCCTCTCCCCCTTTGCTTTATCTGTTTATGGCTGGCATTCTACCATTTGAGCCACACATCCAGTTCCTGTCCATACATTTAAGTAAATAGGAAAAGGAAACACAGCTCTAATGATACTATGTACCTTCACTACCACATGAATTGGTAATCCATGTCCAAGACTGAACTGAGTTGTTTCTTTGTCTCCCCCGTAGGACATCTTTTAATGAGTGAAAAATTGCCAGAAGGTAGACCAAAAGAGAAAACTCACGGGGCTTGAAACAATCTCTAAACTGCATTATCAATCCAAAAATAATTGAATAGACTCTATTTAGCCAGTCCATCATCAGGGGAAAAAAAATGAGCAAGGATTAAAATTGGAGGCCTGTTTTGTTCTCCTTATCTTTTTATGCTTGGAAATAATGTAGATGGAATATTTAGACAGTATTGAGAGGAAAGACAATATTAAATTTGGGAAAAGGATATCAAAATGCTAGCTAATTGGTCACCCAGGGAGTAAGAAAATGACGAACAAGACCCAAGAAGAAAATAATATTGTCTCTGTTTGCCCACAGAGTAACTTCTTACAGAACTTTCTATCTCTACCATTGCCAAAAGGAGGAAATAAACATCTCAGTAGCCTGGCTGTTCTCTGGTTGAAGTTACTCCTGAATATATCATTTGGAGAAGATGGGCAGCAAATGATTCTGAGGCTGGATGGCTGTTTAGACCTTCTCACAGAGATGAGCAAGTACAGGCCAAGGAGCAGCCCTTATCTGCCCCTTCTTATTTCTCATAACATTTGCTTCAGCCCGGCGAGTAAGCCCAAGATCCTGGCGAATGGTAAGCTTTCACATTAAACTAGACACACATGTGCTTGCGCGTGCGCACACACACACACACACACACACACACAGACACACTCTCTCTCTCTCTCTCTCTCTCTCTCTCTCTCTCCACTTTTTATATCCTGTGATTATTCGTAGACTGTTCTCTGTCCAGTTCTTCCTAGGATTCAGGCACAGCTTCAGCCTTCCGTGGTAAGCCTGGAGTCTCGAGAGGTTAAGAGATCATGTCAGTCATGATTACTGGTCCGTGTCACGGGCGAATTGGATGTGGAGGTTCCCGGAGGAGCAGTGGGGCAGGGATGCTCTCTGGCGTCCACCCTCACTCCTGGCTGTGTGTGCCCTTCTCTCCTGCTCCTCTCCTCTCTTTTTCAACAAATGCTACTCTGTTGGTGCAGACTTCGTAGACTAGCTGGCCACCTCTTCATCCTGTCTGCTCTCCTTGCCTCTCATCCTTTTATCTCCTTTCCCTGGATTAGTTCTCTCCATAGCGTGACCAGTTTCAGCTACCTGAGTAATTGATGTGGACAGATGTTTCTGTGGACACATACACGAGCACGTAAGCTCTATTTATCTGAAGCACATAGAATTGTGCCTCCATAACTTTTAATGAAGGAGGGAGAGCCTAGTTGGAAAGAGAGTGCAGGTCCAACCAAATAGCCGAATTAGCCGCACAGAGAGGTCGTTTTCCAGGTGTAGGGTAGATGGAGGTAATGATTGATAAGGATCAGAAAGAAATTGAAGCAAAGAAAAAAGAGAAAGCAATGAAGAGATGTGTCTGTAGCTGTGACTGCCTCTGTGGGGTGTGTCTGAGCTCATGTGGGAGGTTTTGTAGGAGACATTGATTTACGGTGGCATGAAACATCCTCCGGCCAGACCACCATTGCCTGGGCCTTTCTTTCTAATATCTGCATCTACAAGGCAAGCCTCTCTATGCTTTGGCAAGAAACAGTGTGCAAACTCGCGTCCAGTGCCCTGCACACCTCTCCTACATGGAAGGTGTTCAGATGCATTATTTTGCTTTTTGAACATGTGGATTTTTTTTACTGATAGTATTGCTCCACTGTTTGGGGATGCACCTCAGAGGTTTCCATCCCGTCCTCTCTGCCGAGTCTGCTCCGTCCTCACATTTGCAGAATGAGGATACTACTAAGCACACCTCTGGGCAAGTAGATGGACATGGAATATCTGTTGCCAGTCCTAATGCGTGGGAGCTACTCATAGCATCTCTTATTATTTATTCACCCTTTTCAGAATGCAGACTTTCTTTGGGGGCTTCTTACTGCCGTCTCACTGGAGAGAGAGTTGGGAGAAGGAAGTGCTTTTAGGGAACTGAAGGAGAAACCCACACTTTCCACATTAGATCCCTGTGGGTTTCTTTTGAGCATCTTGTAATCAGGAACGTTTCTCTGCAGTCAGTTTGAAGCAGATGGACTCGTGTGGTGAGCAGAAGCTTCCCAGTGCCTGGAGATGGGGCTCAGCGGGCTTCCAGGCAGGGATAGGATGAGAGACAGCAGCTGCGCAGGCTCTCTGTGGAGCTGTTAAGGGATGTCGTGGCTTTGGCTTTCTCTTCCATGTGGGGATCTAGTGAGGAGGCCCTGGCAAAGCCAGCTAGCTTGAAATTTTACCAAGGAAATCTGCTGCCTGATCTGAGGGAGAACACCCAGACACCTGGTGTGGCAGTTAGGAGTGGAGTGTGCCTGGAGTGGACCTTACTGATGACAGTCAACCACAGCACTCCTTGGTTTTCGTACTGTAAGGCTCGATTTATCCAGTCAGTCAGAAGACTGGACAAACTATGTTAAAACTCACCTTAAAATAAATAAGCAACTAAAATACTAATGAGAGAGGGAGGAACAAACCGTAAACAAATGCAGCAGTGTGCTCACTAACACTAAGGTGAATGAACTACACAACTTGGGGCGGGGGGGCAGAGAGTGAGGGAAGGTGCAACATTGTACTGTACTATGTATCTGACTTAGGTGACTAACCCTTATGTATGTCACCTTTATAATAACAGTTCACAAAGATAATGGGAGGTAATATAATTTTGATTGGACACCTATGTTCAAGTAAGTAAGAAGGATGTAGAATGCTCTGTTGCTCTAAGGACATTTCCTGGAATTACACTGAGCTTTTGTCATGAGTGTGGAGGAGAGGCCAAAAGAGAGGCAAGTGGGGACTGTTACTGTCATCCAGAAGGGAGCTAAGACACCGATGAACTAGTCTCCTAGGAAAGGGGTGAATCAGAGTCATCTAGACAATGACTATAACTTGAAAAGAAAGCAAGGAGCAGCACTACAGAATGCCCCTCCCAGGGCTCTTCTCCCCAGGGATGCGTAGTCTGTGTGGGCCATGAACCTGGTTAATAGATAGTGCCCCTGAGTCCCAGCAGAACCAGAATTCCTATCTGATAGAGGAGAGGAATAAATTACCACCTTCTCTCTCCAGACTTCATAGATAGGATTAAATGACTTCAATCATACCATATGTAGGTAAGTAAGTGATAAGCTTGGAAATATTTTCAGGAGCTAGGAAACTAAAATCTTGGCAGATCTGAAAGAGAGGAGAGAGGAGCTATTTAAAAAAATAATGGCTACAGATTTTTAAAACTGTTCTAAGACATTAATATGCAGATTCAAGAAGCCCAGATCATTTTAGGCACATAAAAATAAATAATGCATTCCTAACACAGCATGAAGGATCTATAGAAAACTAAATAAAAGCTTGCCTTATAAGAATAACTGTAAAACAGGAAGCCTCAAAGCCCAAAAACTATGAAAGACATGGAGTTAATGAGAAACTAGCAATATACAAAAATCCTAGGTTCAGTGATGTGTTATCAGTGAGTTATACCAACCACTGAACAAAATAAATGGGTTATAACTCATTAAGTACTTCCTTCTGAATTATTGTTGTCCTTCAATAAATGTGCCTTGTGAATTTAGTCCAGGATTTAGGTAGTCTTGATCTCTTTGGCTGTTCTTCACCTGCCGTGAAAACCAGTGGTCCTTCTATATAACACAAGTCATAAAAGATGGCTCTGGCCACAGTTTGTCGATACCGACTTTATATATGTCTAGTGGGAAAAGCAGATGTCCTGCTAGTCTGATAGGAAAAAGCAGTGTACTGTCTGTAACTGAACTTTTTGGTAAATGTGTTTATTTTTAGAAAAAGTCATTACTATGCTTGCAGCCTGTCTAGAAAGTGATCATCAAGATGCTCAGAGGATTGGAGCAGCTGCACTTTGGGCTCTGACTTACAATTACCAGAAGGTCCGTTTTTAAAGTCATTGTTCCTATGGGATTATCACAGTGAAATTCCCCCATACTCTTAATGTATGCAAAAAAAAAGAGAAGTCATTGGTATACCAGGGCAGGATAGAATAAACAACTGGGCCTCTTAGGATCATCCAGGAGACCTGTATTCCTCCGTTCAGTCATATAATGAGTACTCCAGTAATTGAAATCCTTTTCATTTTGTCATTCCATTAGAATGTCACAGTTCAGAAGAGTACCTCTGTTTTGAGTTTCCTTGTCAGTTTAAATTGATTTGCCATTTTGTCCTAATTTTATTTTTCTAGAAATGTTTTAAGGAAATGTGCATCTTGATATAAGGCCAAGTAGCAGAGTTTTGTCCAGTTACATGATCTTTCTCTCCTCTGTGTGGTTCCGGTGAGGGCCGGCTTGCCCAGGGAGCATGTCATGCTGGGCACAGTGGGCACTTCTGTCCATTCTCTTCCCTGGTCTTGGTCTCCTCTTTTATGGGAGACATTGCTCACTGAGGAGAAATCCCTATCAGGATCTAGCTGTGAGTAAGTAAGCCGATGACAGCTTCCTGGGTTGGGGTCTGCGCCCGGATGCTGTCGCTCTCCCTCCCCCTGGCCTGGGGCACAGTGGAAGTTGCTGCTGTGGCCACTCACCCACTGTCCCACAGGATTTGGCACTTGGTTGCCACTCAGTGAATATTTGTTGGTCCAGTTGTAATATTTGAAATACTTTATCTGAAATCCAATATTTAAAGAATGTGAAATTCCCTAAGGTCGACTAGCTCAAAATGGCAAATTGGGAGAAGGAATAGAAGGTAAAGACCATGAACAGTAGTAAAAGGATTGAGTGACTTCTGAGAAGGGTTCAGCGCTGCAGTTAGCACTGGGCAGAATTAGTATTATGTTTTCCTGATCCTTTTGGTGGGGACTTACCTCTCCTGGATTGTCCTTTATCATCTGTAGGCAAAAACAACTTTGAAAAATCCATCCATAAAAAGAAGAGTGGATGAAGCATATTCCTTAGCAAAAAGAAGTAAGTTTTCTTATGTAAGAAATTATATTTAAACATAGGAATTACTAAATAAGTCCTCTGCTTATTGAAATATTTAGATAGGTCAAAATGGAGGTTTTTTTACACTGTTAATTGAACTTTGAGAAGCTTCCTTGTCAGTGCATTGTAAAATTTGTCAATATTTGGTCCACTCAGTTCATTGGAACATTTTTTACATAAAATATTCTGATACCTCATTTCGAAATGAAATGTTGGAGACATAACGGGTTCTTAACATGTATCTTTGTTCTTTCTTCAAGTCCGTATTTTTTTACTAAAATTTCAGTGACTTCTACCATGCTAAAAGGGTGTTTATAGGGTGTAAGAGCTGTGCCCAATTGGAATTGACCTTGAGCAGAAAACTTTAAAGTAATATCAGGGAGAGGACTTGCAATCTTCTAAGAATAGATCACAGTGCCCACCTATCCACATTCCGCTTCAGTCTATACGGTTTGAGAGAAGGATTTCTTTTCACGTCACTCATTTTTAAGTGACACCAGTTTTCAGTGGGCATTGAACATTGAAAATTGAACGTTAATTATATGACAATTGAACTGTGTCTTTCCTGTACTGCCATGGATCTAGTGGTTACTAATTTGTTTTAATAGTCTGACTATTGATTTTTAAAGGAGGGGCGGTTTTGGTTTGTTGCTAGCTGTGACTATGAATTCAGGAGGAAGTGAATAATTAAGTTCCAAAGTTTATGTTCTAGGAGGATGGTGCCTAAAGTAATTGTGTTCACTTGATCATAGTTAATTATGTCTACCTCTAAGGTGCATTTCTAAATACATTTGAGATAAACTATTAATAAAAAATAAATGTAAGTTCTGTAAATTGATCTTTTAAAATATGAAACATCTTGATCACTTTTAGTGATTAGGAACTAAAACAGAAGTTTATATGCAAATCTAATCCATCTGTTTGTGTAAGAGATTCCACTCTTACGCGCAGTACTATTTAATAATGTGACATTGCTCACTCATTGTTTTCTGTTTCAGCTTTCTCAGACTCAGAAGAAAACCCACTAAATGCCTACTATTTAAAATGTCTTGAAAACCTTGTGCAGCTGCTGAACTCTTCCTGAGCCATGAGCGCTGCCCCTCAGGCTGACAGCCACGCAGAGGAGAACTGGACCTGAGACTCTGGGCAGCCCCTGCCCTGCAGCAGGTGCCCGCTCTGCAGACTGCTCGCCGCCCTCATCCCGGAGAAACAGAGGAACACTGACGCTGGTGGGCGACGCCCACTGCGCCCACTTCTGTGCTTCTCTAGAAGACTGACAGACCCTAGGGAAAGCAGTGTTTTTACCTACTGCTATGCAATTTACTCTGTAAAAATCCTATTTAATATTTAATAAAAACAATGTTTTTAGAAACTAAAATTCACCTGGTCATTGCTGCTTGCACATTTTTCTGAGTCTCATCAGTTTTAGGAACTAAAAGACAGTTTTGTGTTTTGGTTTCTTTTTAAAAAAATGTTTTTGTTTTGTTTGGTGAGGAAGAGAAAGCAATTGATTATTATTCTGAGCAAAATGTTGTCTGAAACACTATGGTGAAACCCCTCAGGACAGTTAATACACACTAAACAATACCAACTTCCATAGGAAAGTTGCCAGGTGCCAGTGGCTCATGCCTGTAAGCAGTCCTAGCTACTCAGGAGGCTGAGGTCTAAAGATCAAGATTCATAGTGAGCCCAGGCAGGAAAGTTCATGAGATGCTTATCTTCAATTCACCGAAAGTGGAGGTGTGGCTCACATGTTAGAGCCTTAGCCTTGAGCAGAAAAGCCCCAAGAATAGCATCTAGATCCACACCCACACCCACACAACAATAGCTGGGTGCCAGGGCTCATGCCTGTAATTCTAGCTACTAAGGAGGTTATGAGAGTCTTATCTCCAGTTAACCACCAGAAAACCAGAAGTGGCACTGTGGTTCAAGTGGTAGAGTGCTCACCTTGAGCTAAAGAGCTTAGGGACAGCGCTCAGGCCTAGAGTTCAAGACCCATGACTGACAAAAAACAAAACAAAACCAAAAAACCAGGCTGTGATATGGGAGGGCTAATGAAGAACATGAAGAAGATGAATATGGCCAACGTAGTTTACCAAAAATAGAATAATGAAACTCGTTGAAATCATTAGAACAATTGTAAGGAGAAAGAGTGGGCTAAGGCAGATTGGTGGAGGTAAAGCCAGTTGGGACAGATCACATTTACATGTGGAAAGGTAGCAATGACTGTCCCTTTATGCAACTAGTATATGATAATTAAAACTGTCAACATGAAATTTGGCTTTTGTCAATATAAACCCTTAACTTCAAACTTTTATCCAGAGCATACACACTGGTAAACTATAGTGCAAGTAAATATATATAATTCTGTATCTTTCTCATGCCATTTTTTAGTGATATTCCTCTAAATTGTTTCTCAATCAGTTATATCTAGAATTTTCAGCTATAGAAAGGTTGTATAATAAAGTGAGAAACGCACTTGTGGTCCTGTAGGCACAGCATGAGCTCTGTGTGGCACTTTAGTACAAAGCATTTATTTATTGTATAGACATACATAAGTACATGCATACATAGAGCATACATACATACATACATGCATGCATACATACAAACTGCCCTTCCCTTGTGGCCCAGGCTGGCCTTGAAAATCTTTCCAGTTTCCCAGGTGCTGTGATTGCCAGTGTGTACCACTGTGCCCAGCTTGCAGAACTCTTAGTTAACTGATAGTTGGGAAATATATATGCTTTAAGATTTTTATTGACACAGTTTTGCATAGTCTGAGGAGTGTGCCATTTTAGTTCAGTACTTATGTAGGATGTAGAATAATCAGAGTATTATCTTGAGACAGTGAATTTCATATTTGGCATCTTTTGTGTTGGAAGACTCAAAATCCTTTTCTCTAGCTATTTTGAAATACACAGTTGTTTTCAAGTATGTTTTCCTTCTGTGTCGTAGAACATTATTACTTCTCTATCCCACTGTGCCCTCTACCATCCTCTCCTCTCATGACATTTTGAAACCAGAATCAGTCTAGGTATCATTTAATTCTCTGAAATCCCCAACTTTTTAAATGTAATTCAGAATGCCCTGAAATCTGATCATTTTTGAAAAAAACTCAGTTTTAAAATTTACTAATAAAGACTACGTAGTTATTACAACATCCAAGAAACTAACCTGAGGCATTTCTCACGCAGGCCATGCGATACAGATCCTAAACCCATGCTCACCATTTTTAATAGTTTCCCCAAAACCTTTGAAAGAAGGGGAAAGAAAAAAAGAATAAAGTTGCCTAGTTGGCTTTGAACTTGAGATCATACAGGTGTGTGATGTTATTTAGGGTGGAAGTCTGAGGACAAAGCACATGTTAAGTATTACAATTGAAATGGGTAGGTGTGTGCTGCCTGAGAATCTGATTGTGATCTGCAGAGTAAACTTAGCAGTTCGGGGGTTCTCAGCAGCCCAGGTTAATTTGAAGCAATAGCGGCATCAGTTATTCTAGAAAACTCACCACGGGAATCTTCAGAATTATTTCTCCCTTTTCTCTTAGGTTATCATATTCTGCCTTGATCTCATGGCATTTCCTTGTAAGTGCTCACTGATGAGTAAATGAGATGAATTTCATTATGACTTCCAACCAGAGTTTTTTTTCCTATGTCCCAGTCATTGTTCTTAGCATTTTTATTATTTAATCTGTCTTATTCTGTATCCTGTGTTCAGAATGAATAAATGGACCTTGGAGTGGGAATATGCCCGTTGCCTATGCTGGTTAATGGTTGCATTTGGATTCCGGCATACCTGCTCACAAGCCTGACTTTTCTCAACCACCAGGCTCTACTGTCTTCCTCTACTAAAATGTCTGACGTTATGTTTAGATTTTGCGGCTAATCACCATTTTCCTGTAAAAATTTGCTCTCTTTAGGGACATGAGCCTTTTTTTTACGGTTCACTGATTGATTGCTCCACACATCAGAGTGTGCTGTACTGATCATCTCTTTGGAACCTGGAAGACTTGTGATTATTTCTCACAGGAGTTCATGGTAGGACCATAAACGAATGGGATTTGTAATCCATTAGCAGACCTCTCCGGGTGCTGCCAGGTGCAGAGGACTGCAGAACTGGGGCCGGAGAAGGGTGAGGTGTCGGGAAGACGTACACTGGGCATGTGCTGTGTCCAGGAACAGCAGGCTGAGCACATGCAGTGGTCCTGGTCCTTGGCAGCAGTCCTTCCCATGCGAATCTCAGAATTGTGTCCCCAGTTTCACAGAAAATTGCCCAGACCATAATGATGACTTAATGTCCTTGAGACCTGAATCAGTCTTTTGAAAGGCAGCTCTAGTTCAAGCAGGGCTCGTGAAAACTGTCAGGGAACTGCTTTCTAGCCTCCATTTTTCCATTTCCTGGCACTTTAGGATGGGTGGGCTGGTGTGGTCTCTGTGTTACAGAGACCATCACATATAGTCTATAGCTTATGAAACGGCCAACAATAATGCTGAGCTTCTGAATCTGAGACCCGGAACAGATTTGGGGAGGAGGCCACCAACCATTTCCCCTTCTGTGATGTGAAATAAACTTGTCCATCCACAGTAACTTTCCAGTTGTTCCCAATCTGGAGGGTTTCTGGAGTCTCTAATCTTAAACTATGACCTTACCCAGACTTGGCAGAATGGTGGCAAGAGCATGATTAGCGTAGCTGCCTTGCCGATCCCCGGGGACTGTTAGTTGTTCAAGTATCAGACAGAGCCTGAGCCCAGCACAGTAATCCTAGCTACTCAGGAGGCTGGGATCTGAGGATTGCACTTCAAAGCCAGCCCTAGCAGGAAAGCCTGTGGGGCTCTTTTCTCTAATAAACCAACAGAAAAGTGGAAGTGGAGCTGTGGTTGAGCAAAATGCTCAATGTGGTTGAGCACTAGCCTTGAGCAAAAGAGCTCAGGGATAGTGCCTAGGCCCTGAGTTCAAGCCCCATGACCAACAGAGAGAGGGGTGGGAAGGAGGGAGAGATAGGGAGAGGGAGGGAGAGGGAGGGGGAGAGAGAGATAGGAAGGGGGGACGGAGGGAGAGATCCTGAGAGAACAGTTAAAAGCAGAGGTGCCCTGAGCCTTGTGGAGCTGGGAACAACCCGGCTGGGGCAGGGGGGGCCACTGCGTGTCCCCCGAGACACGCTCAAGGCTCTTAAGGTGCCTGCTCTGAAGTTTCTGAGAAGGCCGAGTGCATAGCATAGTAGTTGGGATGCAGTTGACTGTCCTTGAGATGCGATCAGTGGTTACAAAATTCCCTCAAATTCCTCTCTAATAAAGGGAGTCAGTCTTTTTTTTTTATCCTTCCCGACTTCTCTCCCTTCAGGGAGGGGATGTGTTGGGCTCCTACAGGTGAGGTTCCACGTTCTAAGGGACGGCCATCTGCTGGGAAGATCCCTGGCCACCCGCTCCAGGCTGAGCCCTGCCGTCCATCCCTCAGTGAGTCATTCACTGGGAACCTCCTGTCTGCAGCCAGGCCCAGCATACACCGGCATGACAGGGTACGTATTACTTGTCTGCTTATCTGCTTGTCTGGGTTAAACACCACGTTCTCCATTTCGCATGTGAAGATGGAAAGTTCCAAAAATGACCACCTCACTAGCCAAAAGAAAGAAGCCGTTTGGGGTGGTGGTTGTGATTCCCTAGAGGAAGAGAATTAGTCATCAACATGCTAGAGTTTCTGTGAACAAGAAAACTAAGTTCACTCTTCCCAAAGAAATTTCTCCTACAACTCGAGTGCTAAACCGTGTGGGACTGAGCGAGGGGAGCTGAGCCTGGCGGCTCTGGATGTACAGAAGACACTGCAGGACCCAGGAATTCTGAGATTTGGCAGCTATGCCCACAAGGCACTCAGCATGGTGGTGTTCTAAATGTTCCCGACAACAATTATTTTTGTGTTGCGTCTGCTCCTTCTGCATCTGAAAATCTGTTTCTGAAAGAAAATAATAATAATAAAACAACCCCACCAAAAACCCTTTCAGAACAGTGCTGCGCAAAGCATCCTTATGGAACATACAAAACAGTTCTCCTACAGGAACCCTTTCCATGCATTTATCAGCGGCATGGGTGTGCCTCTGCTGTATCTGCATCCGGGGGAACATTGGCAGCAGGCATTCTGGCAGCAGATGGCTGCAGAGCTGTGTAAAACTCTGAAATTCTGATGTAAGGCCCTCATGTTTTTTCTTTGACTTACCATGGAAAGAATCAGATTATAAAATGGAAACCTACTGTTTTTTCCCATTGTCACTAGCATGAATTGTAGGGAGGGCTCATTTATGACATGGCCATGTATGCGTACAGTGTACTTTCCTTCACTCCCTCTTCTCTTTTCCCAAACCAATCACAAATGTCTTTGTTCCATTTTCACACATGTACATAAAGTAGTTTGTTCCTATTTAACCTTCCTTACTTTATTTACCCAGCCCCCTCCTACCTGTACCCACACTTCAAACAGGACCTATTTTGCATTCTTACTCAAAAATATCACGTTTTTACGTGTATGTCAGTTGTTCAAAGGACTTTCCCTGTAGTATCCATATACCATCATTTAATCAGATTGACCCACTCACCAATGCTGACTTTCCCCTTTACTCTTCATTTTTCAGTGAGGGGAATTGACTAATTTTCATTGTTTTCTCTTATTGGTCATATGACTGGGTTATGAAGAATTTGTTTATGTGTCTAATATCTAGTTCAGATGTCGGTTAGGAAAAGCCATGATTTTATAGGTGTGAAAGTCCGAAATAATAATGGCTTCATTTTTTTTTTTTTTGGGTCCGGTCGTGGGGCCTGAACTCTGGGGCCTGGGTGCTGTCCCTCAGCTCTTCAGCTCAAGGCTGTGCTCTACCACTTGAGCCACAGCACCACTTCCGGTTTTTTTTCTTTTTGCTTATGTGGTGCTAAGGAATCGAACCCAGGGCCTCAGGCATGTAAGGCAAGCGCTCTACCACTGAGCAACCTTCCCAGCCCCATGGCTTCATTATTTTGAAGAGATTTTCTTTTCTTTTTTCTTTTCTTTTTCCTTTCTCTTTTTTTCCCTTCCATTGTTCCTGTGATCCTTCTTGCTCAGTACCTGGAAATGCCCAGGTGATTAGCACATAGGTGAGTGTCCCAGAGGGGAGGGAGGGTGCCGGACTCTGCTTCCGCATCGCTGTACCTTCCGGACTCTGCTTCCGCATCGCTGTACCTTCCAGACCGTAAATTACCTTGTGAGCTCCAGGAAGGAGGAAGAGAATAGAAAAGGGCTCCTCCAGCTGTCTGTTTTCTTCTCAAGCAGCCTTCCTTCTTGTCAGGCCAGTTCAGTGGCTCGCACCCACATAGAACATGGTTGCTTGTAGCTGCAGAGGGAGGCTAGGAATTGTCCTTTCCTGGGGGTCTTGCCCATTTGGTTGCACAGTCCTCTAGGAGTAGAGAAGGGGAGGAGGTGTTTAGTCTCAGCCCCATGGGCAATGTTCTAAGAGAAAAATATGATATTCCTTGAGGCAGAAAGAGGCTTCCTTAATATATCCAATCTGCATTTAGACTTCATGGATAGTTCTGCTTGCAATTCCAGAGCTAGAAATAGCAGTGTGAGAATGAACAAAGCAAGATGTCTGTTCAGCGTTTCTCCTGTACCTCGTGTGAGGCGGAGCCTTCTGAAATGGAAGCGTGGGCTCTTGCAATCCTCTTTGTTGCCATGGAGAAATGAGGCAGGGAAGACAGAACAATCGGGCCGGACGCGCTTCCAGTGTTCTTGCATTTGAGAAATTGGACAATATGTACCTCATTTTATTCAAGATATGAAACTGTGTGCTCCTTTTCCAATCTTTTGGTCCAGCAGCCCTTTGTGACTATAGTTCATGTATTCCTGTTAACTCTGGGGGGAGGTTGGTCATAAATCACTCAATGCATTTGGCTAATTTACAGTTTCTGTTTCTGGAAGGGAAGCAAAAACTGACACACATATTAAGCAATCCAAATGAACTGCTTCCAGATTTGCTTTACCTTTCTTAAAACAGAAACGAGGAATTTATCCAGGTATCTTACAGCTTTTTACTCTCTTGCCATTAACACTCTGTTTCACATCAGATAGTACTTTGTGATTCATTGCTACCAATTATTATTCATTTGCAAAAGCCTTCAACTTAGTTCTTCTAGAAAGTTTTTTTTTTAATTTTCACATCTGTCATGAACAGTTTACCAAGTTCTGTAATGACAAGTCTGTGTGTTGGAATCCTCTAGGCGCATGCACAGCCAAAGCTTGGTAAGCAGGAAGCTCAGCTAACAGAAGCCAGAGAAAGCTCTGTGCTGGAGCCTGACCCAGTAGCCCACACTGGTGTTCTCTGGCATTGCCAGAGAATGAAGAGATGGTTTAATCCGAGCACCTCCCTCCTCAGGTGTCAGTCGTGAACAGCCAATGACTATGTGTTTTTGAGATTTCTTCCAACTTTCATTTATGTGGCTACTACTTGCCTTATTCCCTCTAATTAGAACAAAGACGGAGGCTATGTGTATGTGCTCAGAGTTATTCTCCACTTACCTCTTCCCCCAGTGTCCTCTGCAGCTCTCTGGTTTGCTTAATTATGCCCTCCCCCGCCCGCCCTGACCTCTGATTTACTTCAACTCCCTTCTGGTAGATTTCTTCCATCCACCTCTGCATTTCTGGTTCTGCCCATTGTAAAAGGCCAAAATGAAATGTCACCTCCCCCATGAAGCTGTTGGATTTCCCAGCTGGGATTCTTTACTCTCTTGCATTTTCCAGACTCTGTTTTGGTTTGCTTTGTGTTCTGACTGTGGTATCACTTAGCCCCTTGGCTCTGGGCTCGGCTCACCTATACAGAGTGACTGTTCCGTGGTTGCCATGAAGACAAAACTTGGTTCAGGCTTGGGCCTTCTTCTTTACACAACACAGATACTCAATGGATATTTACTCGAATGATTATGAAAAATGCTTTGTAAATAAAAGCTATAGAATTTTAAGATATAAGTTAACCTCAAAATTCTAATCAATTTGTCAATATTCAAAACCTAGAGAGTGAGTTATGGGGGGGTTAGTTTGATTTTTGTTTTTTTTTGTGCCAGTATTGGGGCTTGAACTCAGGGTTTTGCATTATCTTGACTTTTTCCCATTCAAGTCTAGCTTTCTACCAGCTTTTGCTGGCTAATGAGATATTTTTTCTCTCTAGCATAGCTTTGAACCTGTGATCCTCAGATCTCAGTCTCCTGAGTGGACAGGAATTATAGACACAAGCTATCCACTCCTGGCTGCTGTGTTTTGTTTTGCTTTGTTTTAGGTTTAGAATATATTTGTGTTATGATCTTTAAAAAAAAAAAGAAAGCAAAACAATGCTTCTTGAAAGCAAACTTTATAAGTGTTTTAACTTAGTAGAGGAAAAGAAAAAAATCATTTTTAGCTATGATCTGAAAATATAGTCAGCACCCAATAAAAAACAGAAACCAACAGAGGCTTTCTGGACCCATTGTGTTACTAGGAATCTTACTTGGGATAAAATGTCAGTATCTACTTTTTGAAAATAAAGCAGTAAATTCTGAAAGTTGTAAAAGCCACAGTTCTACTTCAGGAAACCCAGAGGCTGGTTAGCACCACCCACCCAGGCTGAGGAACGCCCAAGTCAGCATCCTTCGAATTTCCCCGCCTCAGCGCGCACACTTGGCAGCTAGACTCCCACAGACCCAGAATGCAAATGAATCCAACTTGACGCTGTCTTCTTTGGACTGAAAGAGAGGAGGGGGTGGTAGCAAAGTCCAAAAGGAAACGTAATCGTTCAACTTAATGAAAATGGATGGCACTGCTTATTCCCTTCTATTCTTGCCCGTGTGGGGAATGGCATTTCTTAGGGTCTCACTTGGATTTTTTTTTTTATAGTTTATTTCTTAGCAGCAGCTGACAACACACAGCTTCATCTGGAAGAACAGGGATGCTGCATCTCCTATGGATAAGTTTCACTCTGGGCCCAGAGGGAGACTTTCTAAACAGATAAAGTTCAATCACAACTGGTAGCCCCCCACGCGCACCCAGCACTTGCAGTGTGTATTTAAAGGTTTGCAGTGGCTGAAGGTCTGTTACTGAACAAGATTCTGGACTCCCAGGACTGCTGATCCCTCTCCTAAAATTCATGTGTAGGGCATCTTGATGTTTATGAGAAACTGAGGCACAAATTGATTGAGAAATAAAGGGTGATGTGTTGAGGTCTGGCCATCGTGGTGGGAAGCCAGTTGTGACAAAGCATTTCTCAAGATTCTTCAATTAACCCACAAAATGTTGGGCTAGAAATATGGCTCAATAATGTTGGCTGTGAAAAGAAAAGCCAAGCAACAGCACCAGGCCTTGAGATCAAGCCCTACGCCTGGCTCAAAAGAGAAGAGGAGGGAGAAAGCAGGAGGGGGAGAAGGAGAGGGAAAGTCCTCCCAAGTCTTACAGATTTCACAAAACTTTTCTTAGCCCCTGAAACAGGTTGGTAACTTTGCGGGGCAAACTCCTTCATTAACACACCTTCAAAGTGTCCTTTCTTGTTTCTAGTTTAATCTTTATGGTAAATGCTGAGCATGCCCAGAGGCATTCTTGAGGACTCAAGTTGAACATGCCAGACATGGACTTTGTCAGCCATTTTAACCTGTCAATCATCCTGTGTGCTACAACTTTGAGCTAGGTGTGCCCAAACATGTGCCCACCATCTTTCTTGTGCTATTATGACCTTACACTGAACATCCTCAGAAATACACTCCTCAGCAGCATGCTCAGCAATGTGCCCCCCCCTCAAATTTCCTCCTGCAGGAACGTGTACAGGTTTCCCCAATAACATTCCTAGCTCCTTTCATTAATTGTTTTGAATTAACTCCACATGCAAGTCATCAACCTTTCTCCATTCTTATGTCCTTGCCATTCTTATTTTGGTTTTGCACTTCTCGAGATGTCAACCCATTGCAACTGAACAAAATGGAATTCCACTCTCCCCTTTGGAGTTCTCCTTGGGGGCCTCTGGGCTTTTTGATGGGAGAAGCGATGGAGAAAGGCAGCCTGTTCCTGACAGGCAGGGGCTCCTGTGCTGGAGAAAGGACCGTCCCAGACCTGACTGCCATGGTGCTTCTCAGTTAACCTGGCCCCGGTCAGCATTTTTGTTCAGCAGTTTTCCTATTTGGTGGGTAGTGCTGGACTCTTGAGCCAGCTAATAGCCTTGATAAGAGATATAGGAGGACTGGGTGGAGGAGGAAAATGCTATAGGGCCAACCACAGGTCTCCTATTGATTTTTACCCCTGAGGTCTGGGAGATAGAACGATTACATCTGTCCTGACCGACCTTAGAGATCCAGGAGATTACAAGGAGTCTTCATCTTGAAAGGGAGGTCAGGGAGGGATGTCTACAATTTGAAAAAAAAAAAGCCTCAGAGGGAGCCTGAGAGCCAAGAAGAAATCTCTGTCTTGTTGCTGCCAATTTGAAATTCGGAATGTTGGAAAACTTGTCCATCCTACAGGTCTCCACCAAAAGTAAAGAGGTCCAGAGGGGGTTGGAAGCAGTGTGGGCTGGCTAGCGCGTGTGCTTGAGGCTGGATGGAGGAGGACACACGGAAAGTCTAATGTGAGGGCTAGACTCGGGAAATTAGAACCAGGAAGTAAACTGACAATTAAAAGCAGGGAAATATCCCTCCCACTGTACCTCTCTTTTTAAAAATTCTATCTACAAAAGAAACACACTTTCAATATGAAGGTACATCTTGAAGGGGAAAGATATATTGTATAAATGAAACACAGGAAGGCTGAAGTGATCATGTGAATATCAAATGAGATAAACTTCAAAAATAATCCCAGCAGAGAAGAAGGAAGGTAGCTTACCTTTGCCTTGATAGAGCTACAACCTATAGTGAAGAGAAAGTTCCTGGGCAGAAAAACAGTGGCCTACCTAAGCAACAAACACGCTGCTGCTTTAGACAGAGCCAAGGTGATACGAAGAGTCCATCAGTTACACCTGTTAGGAGCGAATTAATAAATAATGAGTAGTCTCAGCAAAACAGATGTTCAGGAAACCAGGCAAATATATAGCCCAAATGAAACAAACATCATATGAATGTTTGTAGGGTGGACAAGAACACATTCTGCAGCTGAGCAGATTCTTGGCTCTTTCGTTGATTTACCAGTTCAAGTCCCAGATACTCATCTGCAAGATGGCACATTTCAAAGACAAACCTGGTTTATTCATTCTCCAAGGCTTTGTTCTGTTGGAAAGAGATTCTCTCTATTGTCTCTTTTTGTTGTAAGCAATTGACAACTAGCCTAGGAGTAGGGGAGGGTCACTGTAGAAAAGGAGATGATTATTGGCTCATGAAAGTGAGGCTTTCCTGGATTCAACACTCAAAGCCAACATGACCTCAGTTCCACATGGAGATCTAGTCCACAAGGTAGCAAGGTAGTAGTCATCGGACACCAGGCCTTATGTGTATATTACTTCTTGCCCGACAAGAGAGTTTTTCTTTATCTATACAAAGTGCCTAAGCCTGATTCTAACCTGTCAAGATAGGGTGTGCCTCTCCTTAAGCCAGTTGCCTAGGATATATAATATATTGTGTCCTCTCCTCTTTGTATTCTGCAAGGATTTGTGTGGAAAAAACAGGTTCTTCCAGGTGAGTAGATAAACATAGGAGAAAAAAGTAGGATATAAAACAAAAAATTGGAAGGAAGATGACAGGAACTCCTGTATACTTCTCAATTCTAACAGTATTAATGGACTCAATTCTTAATTCCAAAGATGGAGTATTGGATCAGTTGCATCTAAAGGCATTATGCAAGTATAATCCTGGCTTCATAAAGGGCTGAGATTTGAGGATCCCAGTAAAAAGTTCAAGTCTGAGGGACTATTATCTCCAATTTAACTACCCAAAAAGCTTTCTGTAGAGCTATGGCCCAAGTGGTAGAGCTTCAGCCTTGAGAGAGAAGAGAAAAAAAAAAAAGCTTATCAAGGGCAAGAGGCCCTGAGTTCAAGACCACACACACACACACACACACACACACACACAAAGAAATAGAAAAAGTCAACACCTAAACATCTGTTTTTTTACAATAGCATAGTGGGGGAAATCTAAAAAGAAAATCTCAGCTAAAATATTGGGGAAAAATCTTCTGAGCCAAAGGTGACTATAACAGATGAGTGCAGTGATAAGCATAAATGATAAAGTAGATTTCAAATCCAAATTAGTCAGAAGAGATAAAGAAGGTCATTTGATATTAATAAGGGAACTCTCCATCAAAAAGACATAAAAACACTTGATATATATGCACCAAGCACAGGAGCATGTTAATATAAGACATGAAATCTTGAACTACTATAGGAAGAATAGAAGAAACATTAGAACAATGGCATAGGCAGAATTTTCCTGAGTAGAATTCCAAGTGCCTCACAGTAGGAGAAAGAATTGACAACTGGGTTTGCAGCATGATAAAAAGCTTCTGTACTGCAAAAGACATAGTTACTAACCTAAAAAGATAGCCTGAAGAATGAGAGATCTTTGCTAGCTCTTTATCTGACAAGGGCCTAATATCCAGAATATACAAGGAGCTCAAAAAACTAACCCCTCAAGGAATCAATAACCCAATTAATAAATGGGCTATGTACAGAATTCTCAGAAGGGAAACTAAAGTGGGCCAATAAATATGTGAAGAAATGAACAACATCGATAGCTAGAAAGGAATTACATAACAAAACATCGAGCAGGGCACCAATGGCTCATGCCTGTAATCCTAGCTACTTAGGAGACCGAGATTTTAGGATTACACTTTGAAGCCAGGCGGGGCAGGAAAGTCCGTGAAACTCTTATCTCCAATAAACCACCAGAAAACCGGAAGTGACTCTGCCTTGAGCTGAAGAGCTGAGGGACAGAGCTCAGGCCCAGAGTTCAAGCCCCATGACCGACCAAAAAATAAAAAAATAAAATATATCATGAAGGGGGAGGGGGAGATGGGAAGGGATGGGAAGTGGAAACAAAGGAGGAGGCAACAATGCTTGATAAGAAATGTACTCATTACCTTGCCCATGTAATTGTAACCCCTCTGTACAGTATTTTCACAATAAAAATAAAATAAAATATATCATGAAGAGTAAGTGGACTAAACATAAATGAAAGTTTGAGCTGAAAACTCATATGAGGCTGAAATGAAAGGATTAAAAATGTAATAAAAATAAAATTGATATTATTTCAACTAATTTATTAATGGAGAATAAATTTCATTTTAAGATGAAACATTAAAGATAAAATAGTATAATGATAGAAATTCAACTCCCCAAAAGATTTTAAAATGTGTACATAGTTTAAAATAATATTAAAATAGACGAAGCAAAAAGTGCCAAAATTCTTAGGATAAATGAATGAATCTGCAATCACAAGAATAGGTTTTATTGTATGCTTTTGATTACTTGTACCTCAAGCAGGCAAAAATCCAAAATGGACTTTGAAAATTTCAATGACTTTTATCTAGTATGTCCAAAGTTCTAACAAAAAGTAGAGAAAATAAACTTTTTCCTCCTCTATAGGAAGCATTTGAACAGAAATCAGTCTATCATCTATCTATCTGAAAGATTTCACACTATATAAAAATTTAAAAATAAAAATAGTATGTGCACAGATTGGGAAATGAAAGGCATTTGTAAGCAACCCAGAGTTAGAGCAGAAACTACAATGAAAATTTTCTGAATGATAATGAATGCAGCATATTTACAAGACCTGTGAGAGGGAGCAGAAGTGAAACCCTCTTACTTTATCTTCCTGTGAGCTGTATAAATTTAAACAGGCATAAAAGAAGAGAGCGGTTCAGGTGTGCAGGTCTGAAGGCGCTTTGGGCTACTTCCCTTTGGACTACTTCCCTTGAGGAAGCTGACTAATAAGCCAGCCCCGGCAGAAAAGTCCCTGTGAGACTCTTACCTCCAATGAAGTGGTACTGTGGCTCTAAGTGGTAGAGTGCTACCCTTGAGCAAAAGAGCTCAGGGATGGCACCCAGGCCCTGAGCTCAAGCCCCATGACTGACAATCAATCAATCAATCATCAATCAATATAAGCAAGAGGAAAGAATGAGACTGTTGGGGATCTTGTAAAAGGTCTAGAGTCAAACAGGCCCTGGGACCATAAACACATTACTCATTGAATAGCCAGGCATGCAATTTCTTTTACTCCCTTCCATGTATTCTCTCAGAAGCTACCGTGGTGTGTGTCTATCACGAGGCCAAGATGTCACACTGGTCCTGGAACAAATTGACTGCTTTGTTCCTCAGGTCAACCTGTGTCCAAGAAAAAAAAAAAGACAAAGCCAGGAAACAAACCAAACCCAGCTTTTGCCCTCCTCCTCCTCCCTTCTCCTCCTGGTCTCAATCAGTGCGCGCAGTCCCCACTCCTCCACCTGAATCCCTTCCTCTCCCGATTAACTTTCTGCCTGTGAGGTTTCTGCTCATTAGGTCCCTTTCATTTGTAGTTTCAGGGAGACTGAAGTTGCCAGGTGTTTGGTATTAATTGGTGGAAAGAAAAACATTAAACATCTAGGAGCTAGGATCTTTGCTGGAAGAAGTCTCCAGCCCAGCGTTGAGAGTATCACGTGGCTTCTTATATAGAAATGTGAGAAGAGAGAGATGAATTCAAGATAGAATTTATTTTAAAAAAGAGGAGCAGAAGTCAAAAGGATTGGAGAATGTAGCCAGCCAGGCGGTAAAGGGTGAAAACATGTGCTTCCCTCCATCCTGTCGTGTTGCAATGGTTTGACCACTAGACTATGAGATCAGCAAAGGCAGAAGGAAGTCACAGGTAATTTACCTGAATACTGAGGGAATGGCTTTAAGGCATCTAGGAGATTTGGCAAGCTGCCACGCCCACCGCTGGAGGGTCCTGGAGGGCAAGGTGAATTTGAGGGAGGAGCCCATGTCCTCTTTGGGACCTGGGAGCTCACAAAGCAGGCCCACCTTGTGTGCTCCACGCACAGAAGTCCCTGCGCATCCCACGCTGAACAACTTGAATTGCCAGTGAAAATTAAAGGTCTGCGTATTGGATTCTAACCGCCTGCAGAGAGTTGACCAGTGCCTAAATCAAGTAAGTACAGTTACCAATCACAAAGGAGATACCTGTTTATCTGCCTCTGTTTCCAATTTGGAGAACTTTGGGTCCCAGTGCCCGGACAGCAGTCACTAATTTCCTTCTCTCAGTTTGATTTATTAGGCAAGACCTATCATATCTGAATTTTAATATGTGTTTGAGTGTGTATGTGATGCATATTGTCATTATTCTTAAGAATGGGTAAACTGGTATTAGTTGGTCTGCGGGTCTTAATTTAACATGTACTCATTGGTATTTTGCTATAGAAACGTAATATTATTATTGATTGCTCCTTAAAGAATTGTTGCTAAACTTAAAACAGTTCTGACAGCTCTGGTGTTTGTTTTTACTTCTGTGAAACAGTGAACTAGTTCTCAAATTCTGAGAATTTGAACCCATCAGAAAGGTCTGAGCTGATAAGAAAGGTTTTAGAAATCAGAAGTTTGGGGAGTGGTTTGTGTTATTTTGGGTTTGGTTTTGCTGTCAGTATTCCTCAGCTTTTGTTCCCCAGTGCAGTTTCCACAAGAAA
Organism: Dipodomys ordii; assembly: GCF_000151885.1. NCBI lineage: Eukaryota > Metazoa > Chordata > Mammalia > Rodentia > Heteromyidae > Dipodomys > Dipodomys ordii. The sequence continues at coordinate 15,757,023 of NW_012267259.1, read as the reverse complement.
TCAGATGACCTCTTTTACCTTTTTTCCTTCCCTGGGAAGTGCCTCTGTCTGCTTATGAAGAGTTTGTCTCTTTCCTAGCTCCTCATTGTCTACCAGTCTTCCTCATGCCTGAACTTACTTTTTATTTTATGTCAGTCTTGGGGCTTGAACTCTGGGCCTGGGTGCTGTCCCTCAGCTCTTCAGCTCAAGGCGAGTGCTCTACCACTTGAGCCACAGCGCCACTTCTGGCTTTTTCTGCTTATGTGATGCTGAGGAATTGAACCCAGGGCCTCATGCATGCAAGGCAAGCGCTCTACCCCTGAGCCACCTTCCCAGCCCCATGCCTGGACTTCTAATGTCCCGGTTCAGCCCTGGAGGAAGGCAGGTTTGCACCTCACTCTGTGCAATCGCTTTCAGAATCTTTGAGCCACCAGAACCTTCTCTTACCTCTGAAAGACTACTTTGTTCCCACTCAGTTGGAGTTCTGGATGGACAGTTTCAGCACACTGCAAAGAATCGCCAGATAGAGTCTGAAACTATTCTGCATCTTCTTGTCCATAGATTTTTTTTAAAAAAATAAGGAGCTATGGAGATTAAGTAATAGCAAAGAGATTAATGTTTGAATCAGAAATAAGTATCCTTCTAGAAGTTCATGTTTATCTCTTCTTCTGCAGTGTTTCCCAATTGTGAGTGGGTAATTTCCCCCCTTACATCCGCTGGTCTCATCCAGACTGGGACATCACTGAGTATGCCTCATGGCCAGCTCTGGAACGCTCGTGGTGATCTTGATCCTTGTAACATTGCTTCTTCCAGAATCCCAGCTTTATCCTATGGAAACTCAAGGGGGAGGAGCCTGTGAGCCCAACTGCATACTCAAATATAAGATGTACCATTGCACCTAGCGCTTTCCAAAATATAGGATGGCATTTTGCATAACCCACGAGAAACTAGGCTGAGCTCTTTCCTTTCATCAATTGGTAATAGAGGAAGGGAGGAATTAATGCCAGATTTATGTAAATACTGCAGCTAGAGCTTTGAAATCCAACTCCTCCTAAAAAAAAAAAAGCCAAATGGGAAAGATATAAATTCCAACTACTCTCAAGGGCAGGCTGGCTTAGACCACCTTACAGGGCCGCCATGATGCTCGGCGAGCATCCCCAGTGCATTCCAAGTTTGTTGGCATCATCTGGGTTGGTACAATCCAGCTGTGTACTTGACTGTAAAACCAAGCAACCAAGTTTTCAGGGAGAATGAAGACCACAGTGCTTGGTAGTAAGGATGGTATAGGCCTACAGCCCAACTTGCTACTTTGTATTTCAGAAGAGGTGGGGATGGCTCTTGGCTAAAAGACAATGTTCAAAAATGATTCACATTTGCAGAGTCATAATGATATTAACACTCATGATCTGTCTGCCTTCATTCCTTCTTTGTTCTTTCCTTCCTTCTTTCCTGGTTTTCCTATCCTTTTCCTTTTCCTTTCCTATTCCCCTTCCCTTCCTTTCATTTGTTTATTCTTTTTCTCTTTTCTTGTCTTATTATGTAGTCCTGATTGGCCTCAAATTTTCCATCTTCTTGGTACAGATGTGTACCACTGCGGCCAGCTGACAATCTCTTTTTTTAAAATTAATATGTATTGGGAGGATGAGAAGATAAGGGAGTGAATATGGATGTGTGTGTAAAAGAAAACAACTTCAGTGGGCTGGGAAGGTGGCTCAGTGGTAGAGTGCTTGCCTTGCATGCATGAGGCCCACATAAGCAGAAAAAGCCAGAAATGGTGGAATGGCTCAAGTGGTAGAGTGCTAGCCTTGAGCTGAAGAGCTGAGGGACAGCGCCCAGGCCCAGAGTTCAAGCCCACGACTGACAAAACAAAAAAACAAAACAAAAAAAACCCAGATTCATCCACTGTGAATCACACTTGTTGGGCACACCGTCAAGGTGTTTCAGGACATGTCAGACAGATTTGGGAGAAAATGCTTTTGTTTCAAAAATGATCAAGCAATTGCCATTTTGCCTTCCTCTGAGTTTGTGTGCAGTTTTCTCTTACATGTGCAAAAGAGGCTATAGCTAAAGGAAGCAAAGCAGAAATAGGTGAATTCGAAGGCTCTGGAGGAGCAGATTGTTTAGGAATAAGATGTGAGAGGAACAACCAAAAAAAGAAGAAAAAAAGACTGGAGAGTGGTTGATCGCCGGAGGTCACAGGTGAGGAAGTCTCGGTCTCTAGGCCCCAGCGGCATGACCCGTGTTCCGGCATCTGTGTGTGCCAGGCGCCCTCAGCCTGTGCTGTGCTGTGCTGTGCTGTTCTGAGGTGCGGCTGTGGCCCGGAGTCCAGCACCACAGCCCTGGACGCTGGCTGCAGTAAGGGACCACACACCAGGCAAGCAGAGGTGAAGGCTGGGAGGAGGGGGAGGACTGAGACCATGGGGAGGAGGGCTTGGCTGTTATTGGATGCTGGGTGAGAGGAGGTAGGGAAGTGGAAGGTGTGGAGCAGACTTGGCTTAGGAGAGGTGAAGGAGCCTGAGGATCGAGGATAGCAGTGGTTGATAGGCTTATTTTTGTCTGTGCCCACGCAGGACCAGTGCGGGTCCCCCCAGATGGCGCTCGGTCATGTCTGCAGGGAGTCCTGGCTTCGCTAGTGGGGACTGGTGCTGTGAGGGGCAGGCAGGTCTGCGGGCTGCTCTGGACACATCCCTGATTCTAACTCTGCTCTCAGCAGGCAGAACTAAGAATTATGGTTCAAAATTCACAAACCGACACAGATACTGTCCATTTTAGCTCAGTATCAGTTCTTCTTTTCAGTTCCCCAGCCCGTGCTAATCTCTCTTTTCTCCATAGTGATAACTCTGGATCTCCGTCACACCCACCTAAACTCCTCTCCTCACGTCCTCTATCCTGTGACACGAATACAATGGTCTCCAAATCGCTACACGGCGGCTACTGCCAACAAGCTGGCACTGCTTCACAAAGAGGAACGCTCAGCCAACTCCGTTCCTCTCCATGCTGTCTGCTCCACATGTATTCCGTTCACTCTCTCTCTCTCTCCTCACCCCTTCCTTGAACAATTTCAACAAGTTTCTTTGTTCTGTCATCACACACATAAACGCTCAACTTGAACACATCCATCCTTTCACCCTCCTTGCTGGTCCAACCTCTTTTGCTGTCACCCAGCCTTCCACAGAGTCCATGTGTCTTTCCTCACCTACCCCAACCCACATGATCCACTGGCCCACATCGTTCATTGAAACACTTTATGAGTATATATATATGTATATATGTATAATCATAAGCTATATATAACATATAGGTATATATTATATTATAGATTTATAAATATATATTTTATAATAGCATTTATAATATAGTTCTAAATTATATTCTAGAAATATATATTTATCTAATTGTATATGTAAAATATATGAATTATAATACATCTAATATAATATGCATATTGTATATTATATATGTATATATAATGTAAATATATATTTAACTTGAGATGCTTAGAAAGCTGGATTTTATATTATAGATAGGAACCATATGTATTCCAAAAAGATGAAAAAGTTTGTGGATTGTCACAGTGTTGCAGAACCTAAGAGCATGTTGTTTGCTACTCTACCAAAAAGTGGGATTTATTTAAAGGCTTGAGAGAAACAGCAGCCTTTCTGTCTCAAGTCCCGGACTTCACGTCCACAGTGAGCAGCGGTACACATGGGTGGCCTCTGGACTTGGGCTCAGGTTCCCCAAGGTCGTCCTAAGATCAGCCTGCTTCAGACTAGCGCCTTGCTTTCTTCAAGTTAATTCATGTGAGATGAGCAGAGGAGGAGACCCTTCTTCTCTCTTTACAGGCTGGAATACTGTGTGAAAGGGAGGGATGGGTAAGGGATTGGGCCAGGCTAGAGGAGGAAGGCCGAGGTAGTGCTTCCCGCCTGCTCTGATCCAGCATGAGAAAGCAGACCAGAGTGCATCCTGGAAAAAGAGCCTGTTTAACACAAGGTGCTTGGAAAACTGGATGTCAACATGTAGATGAATGAAACGCAGCTCCCTTCCCTGACCCGGTGCAAAAATCAGTTGGGAAATGGAGCAAATATATTAACATAGGATCAGAACACAAAAGGAAACTCCTAGAGGAAGACATGAGGAAAATATTTCAATACTTAGGCCTAGGCAACGACTTTCTCCAGTAGCTCAGGAAATCCACACAAGAGTTGACAGATAGGGTTACACCAAGTTAATATGACGCGAGTAAGTGCAGCATTATGTCCACGGGTTGGAAGGCTCAAATGGAAGAGCTCTCCACTGTGGGCTCCATGGTGGAGCCTTGGGTTCTTCTGGGCATGAAGCGTGTCCTGGCCACGAGCCTGAGGCTTTTAGAATTCTAGTTTAAAAGGACAGACCATTTAATTTTTGGCTCTAATAACAACAAACAAAATAATGACATTCAGTGTGCTTACACAAATATCTGAAATTTGATCTGAAATTTGATCCAGTTGGTAAAGGAGCATCAGCTTTCCTAGTTGTACTCCAAGGAAAGTTATTCCTGTGAGGCTCCTCTGAGCGGGAGTGAAGGCACAGACAGGCATGCCAGCGTGCAGAGTGAAGAGAGACAATCCCAGGAAGAATTGAAAAGGACCCCAGAGAACTCAATATGCATGAATTACAGAAAGGTCAGGGAAACATGGCTTCGGTGGCAGTGAAGATGGTAGCAGGTGGGAAACTCGCTAACACTGACTTAAAGGAAAGCAGCTGTGTGAAATTTAGCACACTCCACAGACATCGCAGTGCAATTTGCCCTTTGTGAGAATCGAGCCTGGCTTTTCCCTTATTGCTTTTTTTCTTGGAGAATGCTATTAGATCCTAACCTTTGGGAACCCAGAGGAGCCCTGCTGCTATTATCGGAAAGCAATAGGTCTACAAAGATTTGAACCAGAAATAGTTCAATAGTTTAAGTTTTGGTTAGGACTGTACATGAATGTATGCATGTATGGCTTAGCATTAATTACAATTTGTCTTCTCTCTTGTGGTCTCTACCTCCAGCAGACTTCAGTATACCAACCATAAAGCTGAACACCCCGAGCAAGCAAATTTTCCCAGAGAATTCTATTCAGTTGGGTGCTAAGCACTAAAGCTTTGATTTGGTCAAAGCCAAGGCTTCCAGGAAGAGGGAAGGAAATTGACTCATTTGCATTTGGTTTTTGTAGTACACCAATAATGACCTCTCTCCCCGCCATGGCAAGATATGCACATTCTAATCTCTGCAATTTCCTCTAAATATTAATGAGTTTTTCGTCAGTGCACAATAGAGTGAGGTCAAGGACTGCAGAGATGGGGAGATGATTCTGGATTGTCCAGTGGAATCGTAAGAGTCCTAAGAGGGAAGGGGAGGCAGAGGGAACAGTCAGGAGGAAATAGGAGTGGAGACGAATGATCAGAGACACTACATAGCTGATCGTGAAGACTGAGGCAGAGCCAACAGCCCAGGAAAGCAGCTACTCTAAACTATCCAGAAGACAAATTCTTGTTAGGGTTAGTGGAAGGAAATACAGACCTGCTGGCTTTGGATTTCAAGTGAGAGCTGTGTCAGGTGTATAACTTGTCTTCAGCCACTAGATTTGCAGTAATTTGTTAAACAGCATGCAAAGAGCTAATACAGGAACTATAAATATCTAAATTAAGCCCTGACGTGGAGAGGAAAGGAGGGAGGGAGGGAGACAGAGAGAGAGAGAGAGAGAGAGAGAGAGAGAGGAAGAAGGGGGAGAGCCTGAGGGAGGGAAGAGAGACTTAAAAAAACAACCCACAACACTACCTAAGGCAGAGATAGAAAGGGAAAAGAAAACAGCAGAACTTCCCTGATAACTAACCCACAAAATAGAGAAATTAGGAACTAGCATTTCAGCCTCTGTGCTTTTGGAGGTAGTCAGTGATTATCAACAGGTGAATTAGATAAGCAAACAGTCCCTAATCAGGACTGGAGAGGGTGAAAGGTGACAGAATCTCCTCTAAAAGGTTTGCTTAATTCACAGCATTCTGCGCCTAGGACTTTTCCCAGGGCACCTGCCCCCACACCTCTCCATCTTGGAGAGTAAGAAAGGGGAGCTAGAGGATGGGGCCACGGGGCAATTCTCACACTAGCCCAGTCTTTCCTTTTGCCAGACTAGCAAATCTTTCTCTTGTTAACCGTAGGTGGGGGGTGGGGGGAGGGGAGGTGGGGGAATGACTGAATCTAAGGTATCAGTTAAAAGGGATTCAGGAAAATGGAGTTGAGTCTGAATTTAAGACGGGAGAACTAGGCAGCTGAAATCTAGAAATCAGGAACCTCAAGCGTCCTGCTGGGATCAGACTGACCTAACTTCTGCCAGCTGCAGCAGGTATCAATGCGCATGATCTGAATTGTGTGGTGTTGGTTCTGACAGAACTCATGCCCACTGCTCACGTCCGCCTCTGGTGCAAGGGCCTTTTGTTGCAGAATTTTGCCCAGAGGCTTTGCTGGCAGGGACTGTGGCATCTGTAGGCTCAGGAGCAGGACCCCAGCGCATAGAGAGGTCGCAGGTGAGAGGGTGCCATTCCTCTGCCCTCCCCCGGGGGCAGGGAAGGTACAGACCAGGCTCTCCACTGAGCCCTGCTCTGAACTCTAAGAACAGCCTGCAGAACAGCAGTTAAAGATGGTAGTTAGGCAATACTCATTTATTGATCACCTGCTCTGGGGGATGCTGCTCTTGGCCTGGGGTAACCGCTGTGGTCTCCAGGCACCCCCTCCTCCCCCGTTGTTTCTGGGCCTGTCCTAGTGTCAGTACTAACAGGCCCATGTCTGGGACCTACTTGCTCCCTCCTTGACAAAGCCAGATGCCAGGTGGCGTTTGGTGGAGCAGTGAAGATGGCATGCTCACAGTTGAGGCGCTTGTGTCTGAGTTTTGAGGGTGCACAGACCCAAAGCATGAAAACACAAGGCAGGAGGCCCCACCCCTTTCCATCATGGCACAAAGCAGCTGATGACATAGGAGATCGCAAAGCTATATCATATCTGCATATCCATAGTGGCTCGCTTCTTCAGTTTGTGATTGAAGCAAGCTCCTTCAGTTTCCAGCGAGCAGAGGAGCCGTCTCCCCAGGACATAGTTTTGTTTTCACAAAGCACTATCTACCTGGTGTGGAAGCCAGCAGAGGTAGTCCGGCTCCGTTGGCTGGAAGCGAGGCTGCTTTTCTGTCTGATGGTGCTCTGCCCTTCTCAGGACCTCTTGGCTTGGGGAAAAGGTGGGCATCTTCCCAGTGAAGCCACAGGTGTGGAGGAGAGGCAGATGGAGGCTGCTGTGCTTCCCTGACAGCTGTCTCCTGGATCACAGAAGTCCTGACTGAGGCTGGTCTTTGGGGGGAGGCGGGGCCCTGGAAGCCTTGGTCATTCATATAACCAGCATCACTACCCACCCTGGCTTTGCTATGAGTCTGTTTTCTTAGAAGGTGAGCCTTCAAACCTACAGTCCCCTAAGACAGGATTTCTCATCCAAACCAAGACACCACTGTAGCAAGGCATGGAGGAGAACAGGCCCACAGACCTAATGACTGACCAGACCACATGACTGTAACAGGTTCGCATAATTAGCACTTGACTGACTGGGAGGGGTGGTGGGGATGCAGCTGGGGCTGGGGACCGTCCCTCCTGGGGAAGGGAGAAGGGGGGGGCTGTGGAGATGAGGACCAAATTGCTCTGATGGAAACGACATGACTCACTTCTTTCAGAAAAGCAGGAAAATGGCAAGAGAAGTTCAGAATTAGTTTTTGTTTTGTTTTGTTTTTAAAGAAAGTAAAAAGGATGTATCTTAATTTGGGCACAGATAGATTTTCTGTCATTTGGGAAAATAAAAATTTCTTCTAACAACCTGGCATGCAGTCATGGCCGGAGTGTGGCAGACAAAGCGGCCGTTGAGCCTTTTCTCTTGGGGGACCGCAGGTTGGACGATTCTCCTCTGACCCTGGTGGGGTGGAGCCCAGGGGGCACAAGGCAACAGGAAGTGGGGTCTGCTCCCCCTGTGCTCACTGGGGTCCTGTGCTTCTCCAAGGAGGCTGAGGGCTGAAGGTCCAGGCTGGTGAACAGCAGGACTGTGCACACACCTTATTCTTTGCTTCTCAGATGGCAAACGTCTCCATCTCCCTGAGTAGCCCTAAAGTATCACAAGGGGCAGCCCTGAGTGATGTGGAATCCAGAGGCAAAAAGAAGGAGCCGTGTCAGGGGACAGGGCCTGGAGGAAAGAGATAGCCACTGTCCGCAGAGCGGAGCTACATGCTGCTTCCTGATGCTTTATTTTTTTAGAAAAAAAAATCCCAAAGAAAAACTTAGCACGCATCATTACCAGACATACTCAAGACCTAGAGTCCCTGAAACCCAGCTGCCAGTCAGGGTTCACTCCCCTGGACCCTCGGGTTCTGTGCGATGAGATGAGAAAGCAGGAGAGCTCCGAGGGCTGTGTGGTGAGCTGGGCCTAGGCCTTGGCAGCGGGCGCCCAGGTGAGCAGCAGGGAGAGGCTCCACGCCCAGAACAGATGGCGGCTCTCACATCCTCAAGTGCACTTCTGACTCGGGTGGGGCTGTGGGGAGGGGCTGGGGCGGGTGTGGGGGGGAGTTCTTCACTTGGAATATTGCTGATAAGAATATGCTGTAGTAAATATTCATTTAAAAAGGTATTTAAAAGGTATGCATTTAAAAAGGTATATAGCTGCTAAATTTACCTTTTTCCCTCTTGGGATAAAACATGCGCTATGGTTTTGGAAGGTCTGAGGATATAGCGTCTATTTTTATTTTTAAATTTCATATAGGTTGTTTAACTCTGGAGCTATACAGCAAGTGTAGACAATGTATGCCAGGGCATTCCCACCTACGGAAATCAGCCAACGAGGCCCCGACCCCACCCCAAGTTCTTGCTAAGAGTGGGTATCACTGTTCTTTCTGTTTATATATTCGTAAATCTGATTAGTACAGGTTTTGTGAATTAATTTAACAGTCATCAGTTGTCTTTTTTTGAGAATGTGTTTTCTTATGGTTGATACTTTAGTATTCATACGTTGTGTTTTTTGTGGTTGATATTTGAGTACTTATGTTATTGCTTATCTCTTTGTTTCATTTAGTTTATGTTTGCCATGAGCGAGGTCTAAATTTTCCTCCTTATAGACATATGTACATACATACATACCTATGCATACATATAGATGCATATAAAAATTCCATACATATATATCTCTCTAAACCCCAATTCCATCTCAATTCCTAGGTTTATAAAATGTATTCTCAGCTTTTGAAAGTCCACTTTTCTCCTAGCTACTCAGGAGGCTGAGATCTGAGGATCATGGTTCAAAGCCAGCCAGGGACGTCTGTGACACTCTTAACTCCAATAAACCACCACAAAATCAGAAGTGGAGCTGTGGCTCAAGTGGTAGAGTGCTCGCCATGAGCTGAAGAGCTCAGGGACAGTATGCAGGCCCAGAGTTCAAGACCCACAACTGACCACAAAAATGTGCATTTTTCTCATTAAAATTATTAATAAATCTAAATTTTATTATATTGATATAAATGAATACATTATTCTAAGTTCTGATTAGGAGTCTTTCCAGCTGCTTGTACCATTTTTAGGGAAATTCTAACTGATCATCGGGGTTAAGTTTTACAGATCAGGAACATCTTTTATTAAACAGTGTTCTATTTACCTTTCACCAGATTCTTTCACCTCCTGTTAACAGTTGTCTTGATTTACTACCTTAGTTGGGTGGGGTGACAAAATTGTGATCTAAAGATATATCTGTGCTTTTCTTTTTTTAACTAAGGCTAATTTTTCTCTGAAGATTCGCAAGGGAAAGGGAGATTATGTGCTTGACTCTCTCACCTTTCTTACTCTGGGTTATAAGAATGAGTTCGTGTTCTGGTAACTTCCAGAAAGAAACCAGAATGAAGTAGTAGTTAACGTGTTGCCCCAACCAGCACTGAAATGTTTTTGTTTTTGTTTTACTGTTTCTTGGTTCTGTCTAGAGGTGGTAATGTTTTAGAGCATTCTCACTTTTAAACTGTTGAAAAGCCTTTTGCGAGGGTAACTAAAGTCGGAGGAGGAGTCGTCCTGTCTGTCTCTGTCTCTCAGATGATCTTCCTTCTGCCTCCAGTTGCTCTGGGATGGGAACAAGTCAGGTGAGTGCTGTGAGATGCAGGGGGCGGGTAGGTTTGTCCCCTGACGATTGGTTGCTTTCCACCTCACTCTTACTTGCTGAGATATGAACAGGAAGCTTCACAGTGGGGAGAATATGTCTGTGAATCAGGACTGCGTGGTGTTCCTTAGGCAACCATTCAAAGCTAACTGTTAGGTTCTCTGCTTGACAAAATTTCAAGGTTCTCCCAGAAGGAACTATCAGAACGACATAGATGATCTCTTCCGACAAACAACAAAAGCTGTCTCCATTCTGTTTCCCTTAATAGTAGCAAAAACTTTGTTATGGGTGTAGCTGATCATATGTGATGTGGATGATAGAAATGAGATTGATGACAGTGGTGATGAGGATGATGATCTGTGTATGTATGTTTGCATATGGATGAGGATTAGAAAAGGGAGAGGAATTTGGGGGCAGATCTTGGCCTATATAAGTCTAGATTATGTGAGGCAAGACTCACACAGAGAAGAACAAACCTTCAAACCTATCTCTCAGCAAGGGCCAATAAACATCTGTGTGGCCGAGGAGCCAAGTGCCACGCCTCCTTGCATGTTTCAGACAGACAGATGGGTTCACAGAAGACTCTAGCCCTGCACCTCAGTGTAAAGTTCAGGTGGCCCTGGTAAGCACTTTCCTGTCTGCCAAATAAAACCTTTTGTTTTGCCTTATTTTATTTTTTGGTGTGCTAGTACTGGGCTTGAATTCAGGGTCTCATACTATTGCTTGGCTTTTTAACTCAAGACCAATGCTCTACCACTTGAGCTGTCCCTCTACTTTCAGCTTTTTGCTGGTTAATTGGAGATGAGTTTCTTGGACTTTTTTTGTTCAAGCTATCTTTGAACTGGGATGCTCAGATCTCAGCCTCCTGAGGAGCTAGGATTACAGGTGTGAGTCACCCTCCAAAGGTAATACTGCCTTTTCTTTCTAGTAGTGTGAATTGCATGAACTCAGGCCTCCACAAATTCTTCCTGGAGGACTAACCAGTAGAGAAGGGGCATAACTTAATAAATCCAAATAGTAAACCAAACGGATATTACTGTTCTCTGATCCACCTAAGAAACTAAGATGGTCCTGAAACCTAGCAGCTACTAGGAAGGCGAAGGCATTTCTTTGGAAATATCAATCTGTGTACTTTTGTTTTGATCGCAAGACTGCAAAGCATTAAAAAAAAAAAGAAGAAACCATATTTAACAGGAAAGACAGGAAACATGTTTAGATAGGGGTAGAGATAAGAAAGTTTACTGAATGTAAGCAAACGCTGAATATACTGTGCTTTGATTGGTAGGGGGAAAATGGGGAAGAGAAGGTCAGGAAGTTTTTGGCAGGTTGTTTCAATTTAGAATTAGAACAGAGCAGGGTAAGTGCCTCCTCTCAACCTGTAGGGCCCAAAGGATCAAAGTAAAAGAGAGCCACAGAACTGTATCTGAGCTGGAATGATTATGAGTAGCCAACCAGTAAAGATGCTTCTAGAAGAGGAGAGACTTCGTGGCTTCACAAGTGGTTGCTTCACAAAAGAGTAGCTACTGCATCAGGTGGTGGCGAATGTGGACTTCTCAGTGGTGAGCAGAAGAGCTCAGAGCAGGGGATGAATTTGTTCCCAGCAGGAGGGCAGCTACCTGCGGTTCCAGCTGTGTGAACTAAGAGACAGAAACTGCAGGTCAGTGGCCCAGAAGTTGAGCCACCCCAAACTGGAAGACTTTATCCAACACCCAGCTGGAAGAAGAGGCTGAACATCTGAACTCAGATCGCAAGGTTAGTTTCCTCTCAGAGAAAATCCGTCATCAGTAGGAGGAAGGGTTGGTGTATGATATGACAAGCAGACAGATGTGGCAGGAGAGGAGAGCGATGCCTAACTGGATGATTTTTATCTCCACAAACCTGGGAGTTAATGAGCTTGGTAAACATGACATTTAAGTACTTTTCCTCAGCCTATTGCCAGAAAAATTGTATTGATGACAAACCAGATATTATTAGTTCCTGAAACTAAGAAATTTGAGGTAAGCTGTTAGGTTTAACTTGCCTTTTCTTAAGAAGGAGCAAGTAAGGATAAATCCAACAATTGCTGGGCCTTGCAAAGACTGATTTCACTACACAGGTTGGCACACTTTCTGTAGAGAGCGCAGGAGCTAATACAAGTGCAATCCAGTACAACTGAATACCTGTTAGCCACAGATAACTTGTACACAGGAGGATATTCAGTGTTACCTGATCAGATGGTGTACCACCTGATGAACTCAGTTCTGAAGTTTTTCTGCCGAACTCAGTAAAGATTGTCATCCAAATGGAAGTGGGTATTATAGGACTTGTGTATTGCAGTCTTGTTCTTTGTGTGTGTGTGGGGGGGCAAGATCTAAGTGTTGCTGGGGTTCTAAGGAAGCCATGGTTTACAAGACCCCGCATCAGTGATTCGCTGCTGCAGGTAGACTCACGGGGTCTTGATGGAAGCGCGCACCTCTCCTGCAGCCAAGGTAGTCCAGCAGAGGTGCAGTCAGATCCCTTCCATCTGAGAAAAAGAAGAGAGAACTGGGACCTCACACCTGAACTTCCATTTTCTCCACGTGTTCTTAGAGCTGCCTGGGCCTTCTGGCTTCACTGGACGGGCTGGCTAGTAGGTGGTCTGCTATCTGAGAGAGTGTGCAAAGTTATCACCAAGCCTTTCAGCATGAATTGGGAGAGTGTGGTTAGGGGGATGGAGTAGCAACTAGAATCCTCCCAATGTTGAGAAATGGTACAGCATCTGGAGCAGCAGAGCTTATTGCAGAAACAGAAGCATGGAATGGGGGCCACATGGGGGTGGCTGCTTGTGGAAATGAACAACATGGGAAGATGGCTGTCCGGGTCAGCTGGAGTCCCCATTTAGAGGAAACGCCTGGAACAAATGCTTGTGGGCTTCGCTGAGATGTTTGAAATAGTCGAGAAACCCACTGATACTTTGATTAATGGCTTCCTTGAAGACAAAGCGCTTTCATAGAGACAGCTCTATTAGAAAAAAAACCCCTCAAGCCAAAACCCCTTCATAAATCATGCAAAAAAATGGCTGCCAACATTACAAAAATAGCTCTGATATAGTCTCTATTTGTCTTTGGTTAGATGTTGATAAATAGGCTCATCTCAAGCGAAGTTTAACAGTGGAACTTTATCTCCAGGCACATGGCTGTCTTGCCTTTCCTGTCAATTCCTGACCTCCAGGGCCCTCAGTTTCTGAGTATGAGTGTGCATAAGTTTTGGTCACTTGTGATCCTTTGGGCTCTGGGTATCTTGGGAATGCAGAGATCCACATGAGTTCTTCTCAGCTAGCAACCTTCCCTTTGCCAGTCTCCTTATACACCCGTGTATTTCTCTCCCCGCTAGAAGAAGTTCTATTAGGGCTGGTGGTAAGAACCCCTCGGGGCCTACAGGGTGCTGTCACCTCTAATTTGTTTTAGTACACTGTCATGGCTACGTGTTTGGTCCTCAGGCCTTTTAACTCCTACTTATACGTTGGCCACTCTTTACCCAACACACGCTTCTGACACTTTTCCTGAGCACACGCATAGGTGCGCTCTCACACACACATTTGTAAGTGCATTAGTAAGCGTTTCTTTGGATTCTCACACCTTACATTATTTATATGACACCCTGGACTCTGGTCTTCTGCATTATTTATTTCCTGCTGCTACCAGGAAAGTGGGGCATGCTGTCTATGCAAGGCTCTGTTCTTAGAATGTGTGTGTGGTTCATTAGCACTGGGGGCCAGGGTGATGGGAGAGCACGTGACATTAATACTACACAGCCAGCAGCACAATGTGGTGGCTTCCGCACCTGGGAAGATGTGAGGAGCCTTTGAGCTTTTGAAATTCACTAGCAGTGGTTTTTCATGGAAATTTGCATTTCACAAAATTAACCACTACAATGCATGATTCATTAGCATTTGATGCATTCTCACCATGTTCTGGAATGGTCACCTTTGACTATGTTCAACATTTTCACCATCCTACAAGATGACCCCTTTCCTTAAGCAGAACTTTCATTGTGCTCTCCTCTCTCTAGCCCCCTAGTAAGCAGCATTGGATTTGCCTCTCTGGACCTTTCATATCAATGGGATGGCACTGTATAAGATTGTTTATGTCTGCCGCCTTTCATATTTCATAGTGTACTTTCAAGATCCATTCACGTGTACACAAATCATTGCTTCATTCCTTTTATGGCTGAATGCTATTCCCCTGAATGGATATATGAACATTTTAAAAAATCCATTTACCTGTTGGTGAATACTCAGGTTCTTTCTACCTCTGGATCTAGAGAATAGTGTTTCTCTGAACACTGGTGCTCAAGTGCTTATTTGAGCGTCTAGTTTTAATTATTTTAGGCATATGTCTAGCAATAGAGTTGTTAGGCCATATGATAATCCTGTTTCTAACTCTCTCAGGAACTGACAGTCTTTCCCATAGCAGCTGCAGCATTTTACATTCCTATGAGCAATGCACACAGGTTCTAAGATGATTACTTTCTCTATTTTTGATTGTAACTGTTCTAGGTATAAAGAGATTTCCTCATTATAGTTTTGTGGTGTGTGTGTGTGTGTGTGTGTGTGTGTGTGTGTGTGTGTGTTGGTAGGGGGGATTGAACTCAGAGCCTAGGCACTGTCCCTTAGCTTTTACTGGCATTCTACCACTGAACTACAGCCCCACTTCTGGCTTTTGGGGTGGCTAATTGAAGATAAGAATCTCATAGACTTTCCTGCCTGGGCTGCCTTTGAAGTGCAGTCTTCAGGTCCTAGTCTCCTGAGTAGCTAACATTATAGATATGAACATCCAGTCTTGGCTTCTCATTATTTTTATTTTTTATTATTATTTTATTTTTATTCTCACGTTGACTATTTTCCCTTTGCCTCATGTGACTAAGTTCTTCTGCTATGTAAGCTATCATCCACTTTTTTCAGTTATTTTCCTATCCCTTTGTGTGACTTTTTTCTTTCCTAATCAGATAGAAGCAAAAATGATCCTTGATAGGCAAAGAAATCCTAAGCAAAAAGAGCAATACCCATTTTAAAATGATCATCCAATCCATAGTAACACAACTGCGTGGTTTCATCAGAGAAAGACTCAGGATCAATGGACTAGAATGGAGGGCCACAAATAAGCACACACATATAGTCATCTGACTCCCAATAAACATACTAAAATGCAAGTTGGAGAACAGACCTTAACTAGTGCTAGCACTGGCTATGCACAGGTAGAGGAGTGGAACTAACTCCCCCTCTCTCTGCCTGCAAAAAGAAAATCTATTTAAAGTGGATCAAAGACCTTAAAATACTAGGTCCAACTTTGAAATACTAGAATAAAAATATACAGGATTTCCTGATTGGATTCCAATTATCCAGGATGTAAAAGCAAGATATGACTAATGGGATTTCATCAAATTAAAAAGTTTCTGCACATCAAGGAAACAGCTATTGTAGTGATGAGAAAGCCTACTGTGTGGGAGAAAATCTTTGCAAGCTACTCATCAGACAAGGTATTATTATCCAGAATGTATAAAGAATTCAGAAAATTAGAAACAAAGAACAAATACCCTACTTAATAAATGATTCAAATCAATGGATCAAACCATTTTCAATAAATAGAACTATTCCAAAAGAACAGACTAGAAGAACCAAAAATAAATCTATGTATGTACAGCCCCCTGAATTCTGACAAAGGAACCCAAAATATACAATGGAAGAAAGCTAGCCTGGCCAACTGGGAAAGGAGCAAATGGAGAGAGGCAAAATGGGTGAACATATGATCATAATATTCAGTATACGTATGTGAAAATAGAACTGAGGAACTTGATGAAGTTGGTAGTCAGATGGAGGTGGGAAAATGATAGAAAGCTGATGGATGATGATACATTGTACAAACAGTTGAACTGGAAACCACCGTGGACAGTTCTTTGAAGATAATAATACAAACTTTTAAAAATGTTTAAAAAGAGAAGAGGGAGACAAGAAAGAGTCATGGATGGTACATTTCATCAGAGTATATTACGTGTATGTATGGTACTATCACAATGAAACCCCTTTGTAGAAATAATGTACACAATAAAAAGAGGTGATTAGAAATGATTTTATTATTTTTTTATTGTGAAAATACCATACAGAGGGGTTACAATTACATGGGCAAGGTAATGAGTACATTTCTTATCAAGCATTGTTGACTCCTCCTTTGTTTTCCCTTTCCCATCCCTTCCCATACCCCCCGCCCCCAAAGTTGTAAAGTTCGTTTTGTACATCTCATTATTGCAATGGGTCCACCTGTATCACTATTTAAACGATTTGTTTTTTCCCTTCCCCTCCACAAATTATACCAACATCAAATACAGTGAAAACAGGGGTTAATACCATGGGGGAGGGACATACAAAGCAACAAAGAAATACCTTATAAATATGTTAGAAACAATTGCATGAAAGCAAAAATATTTTAATAGTTATCTTGGGATTTATTTCACCTAACATCAACTTATCTGACCTTTTCTGCTTGTCTCAGACATATACTAGTTATTACAAATAAGGGAAATCGTGGAACCTATGTTTCTTTGGGCTTAGCTTACTTCATTTAATATAATTTTTTTCCAAGTCTTTCCATTTCCTAAAAAATGGGACAATGTCATTCTTTCTGATGGAAGCATAGAATTTCATTGTGTATATATACCACATTTTCTTGTGTATATATACCACATTTTCTTGATCCATTCATCTACTGAGGGGCATCTGGGTTGGTTTCATATCTTAGCTATGGTAAATAATGCTGCAGTAAACATAGTTGTGCTGGTAGCTTTTGTATGGTCTTGTTTGTAAACATTTGGGTAGATGCCCCAAAGCGGGATTGCTGGGTCATAGGGGAGCTCTATGTGGAGTCTTTTGAGGAACCTCCAAACTACTTTCCAAAGTGGTTGAACAAGTTTACACTCCCACCAACAATGCAGTAAGGTTCCCTTCTGTCCACATCCCATCCAGCATCTGTTGTTATTAGAGTTCTTGATTTTTGCCATTCTAACTGGGGTGAGGTGGTATCTCAATGTTGTTTTGATTTGCATTTCTTTTATGGCTAGAGAGGTTGAGCATTTCTTCATGTGTCTATTGGCCATCCTTCTTTCCTCTTCAGAGAAGTTTCTCTTTAATTCTTTAGCCTACTTATTTATTGGGCAGTTGTTTCTTTGAAGATTTGTTGTTGGGGGATTTAATTTTTTGAGTTCCAAGTATATTTTAGATATGAGACCCTTGTCCATTGTATGGCTAGAGAAGATCTTCTCCCAATCCGTGGGCTTTCTATTGATCTTGCTAGCTATGTCCTTTGTCATGCAGAAGCTCTGCAACTTCATGCAATCCCATTTGTCCAACCTTTCTTTGATTTGTTGTGTTTCTGGGTTTCTATTAAGAAAATTCTGGCCTGTGCCAAGGAGTAGAAATGATTTTATACTCATCATTTGAAAGAATAAATAGTTTTATAGCTAATTATAATATATATTGCTAAATCAACCTCATGTTCTTACCATACAAAAAATAAATAAAAACAGCCCCTTTTATTATGAAAGTAGTATATTCAAGACTTTTATAAAAGTTTTAAAAAGCCCACCTGTAATTGCTAATTGTGTGTGTGCATGTGTGTGTATATGTGCGTGTATGTGTGTGTGCACGTGTATGTGTGTATATGTGTGCATGTATGTGCATATGTGCTCATGTGTATGTGTGTGTACGTGTGTATATATGTGTATATGTGTGTGTACGTGTGTGCATGTGTGCATGCGTGTGTGTGTGTGTGTGTGTGTTTGTGTGTGTGCTGATACCAGGACCTGAACTTAGGGATTTGTGACCTCATTTGGCTTTTAACTCATGACTGGTCCTTTACCATTTGAGCCATACCTCTGGTCTGTTTTTGTTTTTGTTGTTGTTTTTTTAATTTAATTTTTATTTTTTTATTGTGAAAATACTGTACAGAGGGGTTACAATTACATGGGCAAGATAATGAGTACATTTCTTTTTTTTGAGTTTTTTTTTATTTTTATTTTTTGTGAACATACTGTACAGATGGGTTACAGTTACATGGGCAAGATAATGAGTACATTTCTTATCAAGCATTGCAGCCTCCTCCTTTGTTTACCCTTCACATCCCTTCCCAGCCTCCCCCTGCTCCCCACCCAATCCTCCTGCACCAAAGTTGTAAAGTTCGTTTTCGACATGACAACTTGTACTTTTCATTGTTGCAACGGGTCTACCTGTATCCTTATTTAAACGACTTGTTTTTCTCCTTCCCCTCCACAAATAATACCGACATCAAATACAGTGAAAGCAGGGGTTGTACTGTGGGGGAGGGACATATATATATACATATATAAAACCTCTTTTTGTTTCTGTGTCTTTCTACCTGAATATAAGTTCAATGAAAGGAACAGTTGTATGTTTCTTTTAGTGTATTATTTTATCCTTACTGCCTAGAAGTGGAAAAAGACCACATTTGCTGAATGAATGAATCTTTGTAGACAATGCAATCTTAAAAATAAGCTGCTTCCCCGAAAGAGAAGTACCGAGAGCTTTCAAGAGAGAAAGCAGAGCTGCTTCAGAAGTGCAGACTTATTTCCTGTGCCATATGTCAAAGAGAAGTTGCCGCTGATAAGATCTGCGAGGATTGAAGCAACGCATCATGCTGCTTGTGCATGTCACAGTGTGCAAACATTTGTTTATTTATTATTTATTTATTATAGACCAACCTCCTAAACGGCTCCCAGGGATGGATTTGCTTCCTTTCCTTTTGGCTCTTCTTCATGTGCACAAAGGTAAAGACAATCTTTATGTTGTCGTCGTCATCGTCTTCTTCTTCTTCCTTTTTCTTCTTTTTTTTTTTTTTTTTTACAAAATTTTACACTTTTGTTTCATTTTTGGTGTCAGGGTGTGACACTGCCCAAACTTCTTAGATAACTTATTTGCTTGTGCTAAAAATCTAAAAGTTAACAAGTGCCAGTTGTCTATCTTTAGTATAATCTCAATTAGTACATTTTGTTTATTTTTTATTATTATTATCTCACTGAATCTGTGTGCTGTTGTCCATTTCAGCTCTGTGTGCAGAGATATCCTGGGACTCGACTGTGAAACTGACCAAGCAGCTCAGTCTGGAGTGTGCGCACTTGCCGACACAGATACTGACCCAGATAGAATGGCTCAAGCGCAATGGCCAGAAGGAAGAGCGGATTGCTATTTTCAACCCTATTTTGGGTCTGGAAATTACGGCACCCTATACTAATAGGGTGTCCATAAAAAACTCAAGTGAGGCTTCCAATATCATCACCCTGAACTTTAACAACGCCTCCGACATGGACGCCGGCCTCTATACCTGCCGTTTAAACATGTTCCCAGACGGGAGTGCGGAAAAAATCATACAGGTGGCCAAGACAGGTGAGCACCAAAGGGTTTTCTTTTCTTTTCTTCCACCTGCCAGATTTGATTCTCAAAGGCCCATCTAGAAGTTTATCTAGACTTTATCCTCCTCTTCTGGTATTTTCCAATTTCATATTGAAAGTCTCGGATGTCATTCTTTCAAAGGAGTAGCACTATGAATCAATTCCATTCTTCCTAAGGCGCTGTCATTTCTGAGTGGCAGTGCCTCCCGCGTTTGCATGCTGTGCGAGGGAACCCTGGTTTGGTATTGTCTTCCTGGTAACAAGAGTCTAGCCTGAATTGGCAATAGCCATCTGTAGGTGAGGGGCCAGACCCTTACTTTCACTGCTTCATCCCACTCCATGGTAGCATTTCCTTAGAAGAGCCTCTCCGCTGTGGCTCCAGTTCCTGCACACTCAGAGTCCTGTGCACATGAGTTCTGAACGATTCCCAGTCAGGCTGGCTTCATCTTTCACTGTTGCCAACTTTGGCTAGAGAGGACTCTTCTGAAATAGTCTGATCTCGTTGGGTGTTTCCTGCTGTATTCACACGTGACTGGGGTGTGGTCCATGTTATACAGAGTAAGTATGGTATCTTGTAAAAGCTTGCCTTGTATGCATTACAGTTATGCTCTCTGTAACCTTGTGTTGGAGGTTCCTGCCCTCTGAGTCTCAAGTTCCTGAGTTAATAATACCATGCTCTTTGGCAACTGGCTTAAGGATAAAATGCATTTAAAGAATTTGACCTGTGGTTTCAGAGAATAGAAGGTGTTTTTTATTTTTTTTATTTGTTTTTGTTTTTGGTCAGTCGTGGGGCCTGAACTCTGGGCCTGGGCGCTGTCTCTCAGCTCTTCAGCTCAAGGCTAACGCTCTACCACTTGGCCACAGCGCCACTTCCGGCTTTTTCTGTTTATGTGGTGCTGAGGAATTGAACCCAAGGCCTCATACCTGCAAGGCAAGCGCTCTACCACTGAGTCACCTTCCCAGCCCCTAGAAGGCGTTTTTATTCTTACTATTATTTCCTATGCATCTAGTACAAAAGAACGAATAACGAACTTTTCAGACATGAGTGACAGTATAAAGGAAGTAGTATTTTGGTTCTATATGTGATTTTTTTCCTGGTGATGCTCAAGTCATAACCTATGTGTGTGTGTATAGTCATATAATGACATATAATGTCATATATATCATGTATTGTATGACATGTACTGGTGGTTCTGTCCAGAAGACTGTGACCATGGAACAAGAATTACTCGTAGTATATTTATATCATCAAGAGAGAAGAGGGGAGATTGGGATAATCCTCAGAACTCCAGAATTTTCTCTATGCTTCACTTGTTCTCCACTTTCCATGGGCCAGAGTACAAGGCCACTTGGGCTTGTTTGGTTTGCAGATCAAGGGGCCTGTCCCAAGAGGGAAGTAACAGGATAGCAGCGTACAGTAGAGATTAGGGACCCTCATCCTGTCCTGTGGGCTGTCCAGCACTCAGAGTCTCCTCTCTACTCACACACAAGCACTTTTCTGCCGGCCTGAGGATTTCTCCACACACGCCCTCCAGCCGTACCTTCTGTCACCAGTCATGGTCCCCGTGGGACTCTAGGGCCCACAATGTAATACGATGCTTCATTTATAAGGGATCCTTATTCTAAAAGAAAAATGACAGTATCTTATAAGGGAGGTCAAAGGACCAGAAGGTAAAAAGCTTTTCATATTTGTGAATTTTCCTTTCTTTTGGGTAAAGCTAAATTCATCATTAATCTTGTCTATGGAGAAGGAGTGTCAGTTAGCAAAAACTCTTTAAACATTTATTAAAAATCCCATTTGCCCCCGCCCCGCCCCTGAACCCATTTGCTGTTGTCTACAGATGCTTGTGAAATGCTAGTTGTAACTTTTAGTGTGGCGTCCATTTAGATGAATCTTTCAAATGAAGGAATGAATTATGAAACCCGGAAGCCATTCCGTCTGGGACCTGAGGCTCCAAAGCTGGAAGGAAGAGGCTCCCCATCCCCCCACTCCCCTCCCCGCCTCGCATGGTCAGTCTTTCCATTTTCAGTCGCAAGTCATGTATTTTGAGGTCTGGCAAAGGGCCAGCAATTGGAATCAGGTGGCTTGGCCTTCTCTGAAAATTGAGAATAGAGTATGGGACAGGTTGCCCATGCTGATTGCTGCACCAAGGTGGGATTTTTGGCAACAACTGTAAACAGTGTGGGGAGTGTGTATATAATATATATATTATATGTATATATATGTTATATGTATATATATATATATATATATATCTCATTCAGATTTATTGCTTCTTTTTTTTTTCCAAGTTAGGAAAAGAAAGCCCCACGGGTCTCTCTGGAAATCGTGGTGAGATGTTGAGCTGTCAGTCAGAGGGATGACCTGGCAGCCCCGTCTGGGCCGGGTGATGAGAACACCCAGGCAACTGCATGTTGTTCTTGTGTTTTTATCACGTGTATTTTGAAGAACATATGATGCAGGGCAGGGGGTGTTCTACCCTGTTTGAGATTTGGAAGGCTGCATTTTTTTCTCCTTTTAATCTGAGGATAATGACAAGTTGAAACGCCAGTTGCATTTCAAAATTTATCTTAAAAATTTGCCTAAAATTTTCCTTCTGTGCATTATTAGCAATATGCGCTATAAATATTAAACTTTGGTATAAACATTCCAAGGGAGCTCATTACCTGTTTAACATAAAAAAATGCAACTCTTGGCATCAAGCAACTCTATGTCATATAGCAGACGGTAAGAACTTCAGATGGGTGAAGGAACGGAGCCTCGTGGTCCCTACGCATATATATATTGACTTCTATTACTTGTCAGTATTGTACACAGATATTTTTTAAACCACCATCACTCACTTGAATGTGGACAATTCCTCAATTCTGGTAACACTAAGAAGAAATGGGGTCTGTTGGTTTTTCCAAGGTCTCAGGCCTACTCGGTGGCCTGGGACTTGTGTCCTGTGGGGGTGGAGCTGTACTTAGATGTCCAGTGACATCTGGAGCCCTGTGGGATCTCAGAGGAGAAGCCATTGGCCATCACACCTTCCCCTGCCCCCTCACACTCTCAACCAAGATGAGCAAATGTCTTATTTTGAACCAATGGTATCGCTAGCATAAAATTAGCGTGTTAGTTTCAGAAGATACGTTTCTTGATGCTAAAGAACGTCATGGTACCATAATGGCTATTTACATGATGCTGAGATGACTTAGAAGGTAAGGTTTCAAGACAGCGTTTTCATGGCAGGCGGTGGTAGAAGTAGGGTCCTGAGAAGAAGCACTGTCTTGATTTCTGGCCATAGTCTGTGAAAGTGAGTGTAGTTCTGTTCATAGGAATGTGCTGTTCTGCTGGTTAACTTCCCCTGGGTATCTACTCTGTGTGAAGTTACCAGAGTGTCCCTGGGCATGTGTAAACCATGAGTTCACAGCACAAAGGGTCTCCACTGTGACACTGCCACCCATGCCTACTGGGAGCTTTGAATGTATCTCCCTCCCCAGTACCACCCTCTCCCTTCTCTTCTCCCCTTTGATTCAACATTTCAAGCTGTCTGTAGCTGCTTGTCTAAGTTCAGGCTGGAATCTTCGTTCTAATTTGTCCTGGAAGTCAGGGAAGAGGAAGCTTGAAGAATGGTTCCAAGTTTTTATAATGCAAGGATTGAAAATTGATGTCTTTATTTATTTGAGGGGAAAAAAGTGGAAATGGGGAGTCTGGCTTGGAAGAGAGGACGTCAGTCTGTTTCCAGGATGCTGAGTTGTAACGCAGCGTTGGACCAGTCACTACTTGTAACTATAAAACAGAAGGACGTTCAAGTCAGCTGACCACCTAGGGCACGTGGTCAGCAAAGAAAGTAATGGCGTAGGGAAGGAGGTCTAAAGGTATAGCTAGGGGGACGGCCACTTCATGTGCGAAGTCACAGGGGAGGAGTGGAGGGAGGGCAGCGGGGTGGGGACAAAGGGGAGGCCATGAGCCCACCATTGAAGAGGGAGCGGCAGATGGTTTAAACCACGGGAGGCAGAGCTGTCTGTCCTGGTTCTACAGAGGCCAGGGGCCTTGCATTGCACCTTGCCCTCCCCCCCCACACACACACATAGTTTTTTGACTGCGATCTTCCATGTTTAAATCCACGCTTCTTGGTTTAGGAGCAGAGCTGCTTCTGGCCCTCTCCTGTTAAGGGGCTGGCTGTCTCACGGTTGGGGCAGGCTCTCGGGGGCTGCTGCACTGGATCTTAGACAGCCTCTGGTCCTCACTCCCTGACGACCCATCCATTGCCTGAGTCCTCGTGTCTGTTGCTGGCTGGGGGGCACTGACCGGCCCCATCTTGTATGAGCCAGAATGGATGGCAGTGCTGGGGACTCCGGGAATGGAAGGGCCTCTGAAGGCCATGCTCATCTCTGCCCCAGTGCTGGGGGCTCCAGGAATGGAAGGGCCGTCGGTTTCTGAGTACAACGTGTCCTGATTTACGTTATCCCTCCCACCATTCTCTCTCTTCCAGAAGGAAACTTCTAATTTGGAATTGTCAGTGGACGCAGAGGAATTTGCTCTGTTCTTCACCCACTCTTCTTTTTCTTGACAGACTTTTTTGGTTTTAATTCCCGGATGATTGCAGGCTAGTGGCACACAGGGCTGAACTGCTAGAGAAGGAATTGCAGCTTAAGTTTTTTTGTTTTTGTTTGTTTTTGTTGGTCGTGGGGCCTGAACTCTAGGCCTGGGCGCTGTCCCTCAGCTCTTCAGCTCAAGGCTAGTGCTCTACCACTTGAGCCACAACGCCACTTCCAGCTTTTTCTGCTTATGTGGTGCTGAGGAATCGAACCCAGGGCCTCATGCATGCAAGGCAAGCACTCTACCACTGAGCCACCTTCCCAGCCCCATAGCTTAAGTTTTGAGACAGATTTCCCTGGGGCCTCCTGGAGTATGTTCTTAGCCTGGCTGGAGAGTACTCCATGCTTGATTCTTCCTCTTTCAGTGATCAAGACAACTCAACACCTCTTCCCTGGTCTTTACCACAGCAGCTCATTCCCCAACACCCAAAGAAGCTGCCAACCACAGGGCCTGGGGCACATTTCCTCTGCAGAGCTGTGTGGGTGCTCCTCCTTTAGGGTGGAGAAGGTGGTTTTGTGTGCGAGTAAGAGCTGACGGCCGCCATCTTTGGTAACCCATTGGGTCACTGTGGAAAAAGCTCAGCCTAGCTCCTCCCCTACACTGTCTAGACATCACAGGTGGTTTTTTTTGTTTCTCTCTTTTTTCCCTAAAATTCCTCTCATCAAAGGCTGAAAAATAGAAAGAGCATTGTTCTGTAGCACTTTCTCTGGGAAACTTTTCTGGAAGATCGGTAGCTAGATGTAAGTACACTTGAAATAAACCTTATAGGAATTTACACATTAATAGACCACACTGTCAACTGGAACTAAAAAGAATTATAGTTTTCATTTTATAAAATGAGGGAAGTGTGTGTGTGTGTGTGTGTGTGTATGTCCCAATGCTGGGGCTTTAATTCAAAGCCTCCATTCTTGCTTGGCTTTTCTGCTCAAGGATGATTGTTTTCTTTCTTTTCTGGTTAGTGAGAAATAATAGTCTCACTTTCAGCCTGGGCTGGCTTCAAACTGTGATCCTCAAACTCAGCCCAGTAAGTAGCTATGATGACAGGCATGCGCCACCAGGGCCCAGCGCAATGAGGGATTTCTGAATGTGCATACAAACAAGAAAATAAGTAGCTGGAAGGAAAGAGAAGCAGAGCTTCCGGCCTCCCTGGCATGAACACCGTGAGAACCGTAAGAAAAGAGCTGATTTCTAGGTTGTGCACTGTGCTGCTGATTGTTTTGGGTTGGTTTCTACAGGGAGTAGAGACTGCAAATAGAATGGTCTTTCCTTCGAGGAAATGGTAAGAGACGATTTCTGAAGTCATTAAAGATTGGGGAACTGTTAGGAATTGTAAGACCATCATGTCAGTCCTTCAGGGATCAGTGCAGAATGGCTCCCTCAGCAGTGTCTCGCGTACTTACTCTAGAACAGTTAAATAACTCAGAGGATGGGGCTGTTGGCCATTCCCTGGGGAGATTATCCACAATCCAACACATCTCAATGTGAGCAAACTTCCTCTGACTTCAGCGATTTAGCCAGCTTGCATTTTCAAACAGTCTGACCCATCAACCGTCCAGAGTGAAAGACCTACATCCATACACTATTGATATGATAAGAGCACGTGTGTAAGGATGGAGATATCATCAAATCATGTTCATAATACAGTAGAGAGATGTGTGTATCATACCTTCTGAATTCAGTAGAATGAAGATGACCTGGGCTATGAGAACAAAATCTGGGCATGAGTTCTGTATTTAAACGCCCCATTTAACTAGCAGAATACTTCAGAAATCTAACATTCTCATTGTAGAGAACTAGCTTTCAAGTATATATCTGTCTCTTTTCCTGGCAGGCTGAAGGAAATTCTATGTACTACCAACAAAGGCATTTCAGAATAGCTGAGTGAATGTAGGTGTGTGTGTGTGTGTGTGTGTGTGTGTGTGTGTGTATGTGTGTGTGTGTACCTGCTATTGGTATAGGGTAATTTATTTCATGACATATAAAAAACCCATGACTAGAACATTCTAGATCATCTTTCCAGTTCTCTTCAATGAATGCATAGAACACATTGATTTCTCTTTATAAACTGGGTGCTGCACTTGGGCATACAAAATTTTTCATTTGAGGAACCACTGAAGAATTCTATTATGATCTCACAGATGGAATTGGCAATAGTAGTGTATGTCCACAAATGCACCATTTTGTATGTCTCATTAGCTCATGACATCAGATCCTCAAAATACCCATTTATTATCTTTTCAGAAACATAGTTGCTCTTTCATGACCATTTATATATCATGGGGTTTGTAACTTCTTTCTTCTCTTTTCCTTAAATCCTTGTAATGGCTTTTAAACATTTATTATGACACATACACACAAAACCACTGGTACTGTATTTCTTAGTGCTGAAAGTGTTTTAATTTTAATTTTTTTTATCAGTCCTAGGGCTTGAACTCAGGGCCTGGGTGCCGTCCTGAAGTTACTTTTGCTCAAGGTTAGTGCTCTACCACTTGAGCCACAGCTTAAAAAGTCAACTGGCTTTTTTGGAGTAGTTTTTTTGAGATGAAAGTCTCATGGACTTTCCTGCCTGGGCTGGCTTTCAACTTTGATCTTTAGATCTCAGTTTCTCGAGAAGATAGGATTAGAGGTGTGTGCCACCAGCTTGAATTTTGATTCTTAACATAATCTCACTAATATGTTTTCAGTGAAAATAGCAGAATTAGAGTGAAAGGACAATTGTTGTCCAGATGACATTTTCTGTGTATAGAATTCTGTTGCATTCGATGAACGTTGCAAGCAGTACTTTCAACACTTGCATGAAGCCCTTGCCAGTTCTTCGAATGGACACTTCCTCTCCACTGTGAACAAATGCAGGTGCCATGGAATGTCTTTGTGTGTGGCAGGTCACAGTCTGAGGGAGGTATCCACCTGCTTGGGTGTAAGCGTCTGGCTAGAAAACATTCAGGATGGCAGAGTGCAGCTTGCTATGTAGCCTGGGGAATCAGGAGATGCTGAGGTTACTTCTGATTTGGGGGAACTCAGGGGCTGGAAGTCTGGGTGTGACTTGGATGGGTGGAAAGGAGGTAGCGCCAATGGGCAGAATTGTTATGAGAAGCATCGCAGACAAGAGAAGCACTGTCTTTGGGGCATAGTACAATGAGCACGCGTGGCCAGTCTTAGGCGTAGGTGGGCGCGTGGAAGATCCTCCCCTTTGGGCTTTATTTGGTGGCTAGTAAAGTTGTCCCATAGGTTACATGTTGCCCATAACTTGCCTAGCAGCAATGTGAAAGATGACTGAGAGAACAGAAGCGGGAAGATGAAAGGCAAGAAAGCAGGCAGAGCAAGAGCAGGCCTGTAGTCCTGAGCAAAGGAAGACACTGCTTCCAGGACGGGGCCCCTATGCAATCCCTTTGATTCCTCCACTTCACTTCGCCTCCCCACGCTCCTCCTCCCCATCCCCTGCCTTCTTTCACTGAGTGTTTATTGAATGTCTGCCATGTGCTGGGAGCAGGCAGAGGCTGGGCATCTGGGAGGCATGTGCCAGTCCTTGAGCTCAGGCTCGCAACCCAAGTGCAGTGTAGTCTGATGTGTGCTCCATGAATCCACCAGACTGGTGGTGGAACCTGGCTGGCAGAAGAGCCATGATTTGTGTCAGCTCACGGAAGGGATGGTGCTGGGGAGAGAGAGACAGAAAGAGAGAGAAAAACAGAGACAGAGACAGAGATGGAGAGACAGAGACAGAGAGAGGGGCAGGCTTTGGGAAGCTTCAAAGACCAAAAGTTGTTTGATTTTACTAAAGAGGGACCTGCATCCGGCTCCTGAGGTCTAAGGGTAGTTGGGCCTTTATAGAATGGCATTGCTATTAGAGCAAAATCCTGCTGACTGCACAAACGCAGAATAACTAGCTGTGCTTAGAATCAACAGCCTAGGCAGTAGATCTCAAAGAAAGCAGGGTTGAGAGGGTGGCGCTGCAGGTGGCAGCGTGGAAGGGCAGGTAGAATAATGTGTCCTGTGACCAGCAGAAGCGCCACATTCTGTTTTGTTTGCTTTTGTTTTTCTTGTTTTACTCTTTTTTTTAAAAAAATTTTGTTCTAGCATTTGTACTCAAGAGTTTCACTCGTCAGGCAAGCACTCTACCATTTGAACCATCCCCCAGAAGCTCCAGAGTTTTTCTTCACAGAAGGGAGAAGGGAGATCTCATTAGGATGGTCCTAATTTCACATAGCTGATGTCTTTTTTTTTTTTTTTGTCGGTCATGGGGCTTGAACTCTGGACCTGGACGCTGTCCCTCAGCTCTTTAACTCAAGGCTAGCGCTCTATCACTTGAGCCACAGTGCCACTTCCGGTTTACTGAGTGGTTTATTGGAGATAAGAGTCTTGCAGAGTTTCCTGCCTGGGCTGGCTTTGAACCGCAATCTTCAGATCTCAGCCTCCTGAGTAGCTATGATGACAGGTGTGAGCCACCGGTGCCCAGCTTGATGTCCTTTTTTTTTTTTAAGATATAATTTTATTGTTAAAGGTGCTGTACAGAGTTACCATTTCATGGTTCAGGTGATGAGAACATCTCTGTTTTGGATAATTTACCTGATTCTTCACTTTCCCCCACTTTTCCTCTCCTGCCCCTGCCCACAAGACTGCTGTCCTTTTAAGAAGTGGTCCTTGTATGGAGAGACAGCCACGTGAGCACCCAGGGAAACCGAAAGCACGGGAGGCCGGAGCGAGGCACTGGAAGGAAATCAGCCTTGTTGGACCTTAAGTTGGGATTTCCAGCCTTCAAAAGTGTGGCATAATCAGTGTTTGTTGGTGAAGCCAGGCCACCTGTGGCCCGTGGTTTTGATGGATACATACAGGCTTCTGTCAGCTTTCCTGTTCTCAGTGAAATGGAGAGAGCAAGCTTGCAGGCACACCTCCTGCGAAGCAAAGACACTTTCCTGAGTGGCATTAGAGGTTTGTGGCTCGTCACACTTCCTGAAGAGGTTTGAGAAGGAATATCAGGTTCAATGCCTTAGGAGGCATTAGTTCAGGCATGAAAAAGGAAAGCTAGATCTATTTTAGAACTACAGTAGGTGGGAGAAAATGAGAATTTGGTCGGGACCCTATTCTACTACAGACGATTGGCAGGGAGAGCCGGGTACTGTGTTTGAAACCTATGGATGAAGTGGACGAGTAAGGGAGGTGAAGTTATGCCTGGTATCTCTAGTCATTTTTGCTTTTATTCTACAATTCACTTGGGCCTAGAGAGGTTGGCCTGTGGACTCATTCTGGTAATGTGTGACATAGATACCTATGCATACCTTTAAAGTAAAGATTGGTTCCTGTCACATCTCCCTTCAACATAACTGTCCTATTTCAAGATAATTTTCTCTTCTTTATCAACACTTTTTGCACTCAGAGGGGTCATTTTGTCTAATAGTCTTCTCATCCTGGCAAAGGTCTTAAAAAAAACCTATTCTTGCTGTGTTCCTAGAACATGTCCATTTTTTGGGCAAAAGGGAGAGGTCAGAAAGAAAAAGCAGTTCTTTATCCTTTTTAAAAATTTTTTTTTATTTTTTATTGTGAAAATATTGTACAGAGGGGTTACAATTACATGGGCAAGATAATGAGTACATTTCTTACCAAGCATTGTAGCCTCCTCCTTTGTTTCCCCTTCCCATCCCCCCCCCCCCCCCCCCCCCCAATTCTCCCTGCCCCCCCCCCACCAAAGCTGTAAAGTTCGTTTTTGATATAACAACTTGTACTTCTCATTGTTGCAACGAGTCTGCCTGTATCCTTATTTAAATGACTTGTTTTACCCCTTCCCCTCCACATCCTTTCTTTTTTTTTTTTAAATGTACCTATGTTGTAGCTTAGTGAGGGCTTAAAGCACAGAAAAGCGTTTCTGTGGACTTTGAGTCAAGTTACTCCTCAGTAAAAATTTCTCTCCAAAGTCCTGCCTTCTGTTTCCCACACCTCATTTTCCCTGATTTCTCTTGGCTCAAAACCACATCATCCCTTAAGTGTTCTTGACCTTCCTACCTTATTCCCTGAAAATGTTTGGTTGCCTATGCTGTTTTCAAATTCTTCTCATTCCTTTTCTTTGCTTGATGTATTCAAAGCTTTCTGGAACTTACTTTACAATATTTCTCAGCGATTCCTTTGACCTTGTTACTTGGCTTGTGTACCTCTGGGCTTTATCATTTTCCCCAGCTTATTTATTTGTTTACTTTATTTTGGTGGGGTGCTGTCATTTGTCTGTCACCCATTGGTGACTGGTTTTCTGGTGGTTAATTGGAGATAAAAGTCTCACAGACTTTCCAGCCTGGGGCTGGCTTTGAACTGCAATCCTCAGATCTCAGCCTCCTGAGTAGCAAAGTACTAGCTCTTAAGGTCAGTTAGCATATCTTTTCCTATACTTTCAAAAACATTTTTTTAAATATTGGTTTCCTTTGGGATTTTTTTTTAGCTTTCTAACTATTCCGTTTTTTTTAAACCAGAGTATTTGCATTTTATTATAGTTTCCACTTGTAATTATGTAAAATTTCCAGTGACCTCTACTGCCTTGCCTTTTTAGTCAGAACTGCCTTTAGTCATTTGATCATGGCAAGTGCTCAAAGTGCATAACCTATGCATGTATTCCAACCACAATGTGAACTAAAACTCATCCTCTCTTGTTCCTGTGAATCCAGCAGCCAGGAAGAAGAATATTCCAAATGTTCAGAGAAAGGATTCACAATAAAATGTACTTAATGTAAGAAGCCTGTCGGTCTTCCCTAGTTTAATTTTCCTGCCTGCCCTGTTTTGCAGTGTTTCCCCATGGATGGGCTAGGTGCTCTACAGCAGAGCACAAAGGACTGGCCCCCACTGTATAAAATGGAGGCAGTTGCTGTAAGATCTAAGATAAATTGTCCTCATAGTTAACACTCTATTTTTTTTATTTTAAGTCGGAGGACTCAATATTCCATTGATTTTTATTGATTAATTGTTTTTCATGACAAATCAGATGTGTCTTAGACATCAGGGTTATGCCTTTTCTTATAAGTTTCCCACAAATCCTCTTACATTTTTAGACCTATGGAATTTGTGGAGGTAAAATCGTAACATTTTATTGAAATAGTCCTATACTCAGAGGGCGATAGATGCTTCACAAAGAAGCAGCATTAGTATTATTATTTTTAAAGGCCAGAGAAAATGAAATAAAACAAGGACAAAAGGAAAGAGACTTTTAGTAGTTTGTGCTCAGAGATGTCAAGAATCCTATGTTGGGGAATGGGACTGGATTCCTGTCTCTCTAGATTTCAGTCCTCCTAAGCTCTGCCCCTAGTCCTGGCTTCCTCTCTGTGACCTGCTCTTCAGTTTCAGGCTGTATTTTGCTTTTGCTACCACATTTCTCCTTTGACACAATTTGCTATGCATTTTTCTTGGCTTGCCTCATTTCAGAGCTCTCCAATAGTGGAACGGGATTGGCTGGCATGGGGGATACTGTGGTATGTCCTTGAAATGTGGCTTCACTCTCAGGTTCTCATGGACATAGTGGGAAGATGGTTTGCAGTTTCTGTTAAAATCCAGCATTTCTAACCCAGGTCTTTAGCCCTTCAACATTAACTCTTTTGTTTATCCCAGAAGATTGTGGGTTTTTTTTTTTGTTGTTGTTGTTTGTTGTTATTTTTTATTTTTTTTTTGTCGGTCGTGGGGCTTGAACTCTGGGCCTGGGCGCTGTCCCTCAGCTCTTCAGCTCAAGGCGAGCGCTCTACCACTTGAGCTACAGCGCCACTTCCGGTTTTCTGGTGGTTTATTGGAGATAGGAGTCTCACGTCTCTCCTGCCCGGGCTGGCTTTGAACCGTGATCCTCAGATCTCAGCCTCCTGAGTAGCTAGGATTACAGGCGTGAGCCACCAGCGCCCGGCTGTTGTTGTTTTTTAATGTAAGACTTTACAGACATTCAGAAAATACTCAGGCCTTTCTTCTTGATGCTGTAATGATTTTTTGTTCTGAATATTCTGTTTGTATTTATCTTGAGAATAACACATATCCTTTATAGTCAGACCAATGAAAAATCTTGCAATGTGTTTACCGCATCTCCAATTACACCATGCCAATGTTCTGAATGAATTCTGTTGTTCGGCCTTTTTACACCTAGTGCACCACTGAGGAAGTGATGGCTGGATGTTTCTCACGAGGATTTTCTGTATTTGGCGTAACTGATACTAATGGGGGATCAAAGCAATGAAATGCCTGTTGTCTCTTGGGGGTAGCAACCCAGCGGCATAACCACTCTCAGCTTCTTTCATGCATGACACCCTTACTAAATCTTTTAACACTGAATTCATCATTGCAGTAAGATACTTGCAACTTCCTGTAGTATGTTCCTCCAGGGAGGGGGCAGGTTGCTCACATATATTTCCCACAAATATTTCATCACGAATCACTTTACGTTGGAGCCTCAAGGGCTGAGAGGTTTGCAATGAGCTCACCTGAGTGTGAAGACACAATGGCTGGTACTGTGTGGGGCAGCCTTGGGTCAGAGGTGACTCTTGCTCCATTTGTACTGGTGCAGTACCTTGGGCCATCCATCTCAGAGCTCCTATCTCAGCCAAGGGACTCTTAGCAGGCATGCAGCTTCTTTAGAACGAATCTAAGATGCTCAAGTCTTCCCTCGCCAGCTTCTCCCTGCTACCTAAAAGCATGCGGAGCAATGCATTAATTGCTGGATGGGAAATTCTATTTTTGATTTTTTTCCCACAGACTCTTGTCCCTCAAAACCTGTGTGAAGTGTTGAAAAAAATAGACATATGCATAATTCAGGCCAGGCCTGATATTCTTCATGATGAAAGCTATGAAATAAAACACATTGGGAGGGACATCACATGAGATCTCTGCTTTCTTCAGAAAACATCAGCTCTGTGTGGTACGATGTCTTGGCAGCAGCACTGTGTGTGAAAAAGAAAATATAGGTTAAAATTAGATCAGAAGTGTGTGTGGGTACGTGTGTGTGTGTGTGTGTGTGTGTATCCGTGTGCACAGCATGACATCTGAAGAGGAGTGGTTGGACAAGCTTAACGCACCAAGAAACTCTAGATTCCCCAGAGCAGAGGTGGAGGTGGGAGGGTGGAGGGAAATGTGGTTCTGGGGAGCCAGAGGTGGGAGTATGCACGGAGGCCCTGGGAAGAAGGCTCAGACGAGGTCTGAGAACCATGACAACGCTGGCAAAGGCCTTGGGTGGTTCTGTGAGGATTTATTACGGTGCTAACAAGTGTGGATTTTTATCCTGAGTACTGAGGAGATGCTTGGACTGTTAACTAATTTTTGTTAGCGTAAATTAATTGTATAAAGTTGTACCATGAAGCCATGTTTGCAAATTATGCTTTGATCAAACTCTTAACCATTTATATTTTTCTTTCTTAACTTCCCCCACCTTCTCTTCCCTTTTTAAGAGTTTTTTTTAGTGAACTTCAAAATGCTGTTTTCATACATGTACATAATGTATTTGAACATATTCACCTTTGTTACCCTCTCAACTCCTGTTTTCCCTCCCAGTTGCTACCTTCTCAAAACCAGCCTTCCTTTTGTAAACATAAAATATTATAGTCTAGGTCTTGATTCTGTAGGTAAAATATTATATTCTAGGTCTTGATTCTGTACATAAGTGGAAATATGATATTTGTCTTTCTGAGTTCTGCTTATCTTTCTCTACTAGAATTTTCTTTTCTTCTTTACTGTTGAATAATACTCTGTTGTGTATATCAACCAGGTTGATCCATTCCTTGACCTTTGGGCCGCTGGGCCGATTCCATGGCTCTGCTATCGTGAATGGTGCTGGCATAAGCATGGGTGTGTCTATAGAGTGTTGACTAATTCCTTCCCATACAGCTGCTTGGAATGCTAGGCTAAGCACTGGAGACACATTTGTTTCACAACAGTTACTGAGGCAACATCTGGGGATGGACGGCTGTGAGGAGGGCATGGGTGGAGACAGCAGGGGAGACTGCTGTCATTGATTGGCACCTAGGGAGGAGGGGATAGTGAGCTCTCTCATTGGGCATACGGACCCACAGGCAGATTGAAAACAGGAGGGAGTGAGCAGTGGTGGGCTTTGCGGTCCCAGGGAAGGAGATGGTGGACAGAGGTGGAGATGGTGGACAGAGGTGGAGATGGTGGACAGAGGTGAAGATGGTGGATAGAGGTGGAGATGGTGGACAGAGGTGAAGATGGTGGATAGAGGTGGAGATGGTGGACAGAGGTGAAAGCTAGGTTCTTACTGAGCGGCAGGACATCCGGGAAGGCAGAGATCTCCAAAGGACACCACATCACAGAGTGTACAAGCTTTCAGTTTTATTCAACATCCTCTCTTTAGAAGCAGAATTGAGGCAAACACAATGAACGTTCACTGGGTACATGCATTTAATGTAGAAATCTTCTCTGGTGCTCTGTTATATACAAAGAGAACCAAGCGTATGTTTCCTTTGCTTAGTGGGTTTAAACTCAGGTTGATAAATCACTTATTCACTATACAAGATGAACCTAAAGTCTGTAGACCAATGACTCATCAGAAAATATTATTCCTTGGTTCAATCCTTGTATAAATATTAAGAAAGCATTCTTCTTCCGTACTCCACGAATCAAACACATCACTGTTTATTGTTGAGATGACAAATGCCTTGAGTCTTTTCTTCCTGGAAAACATTTTATTTCATGCAGATGACTCTAGCAGCCTACTTTTTTTTTTTTTTAAAAAAAAAGCTTTTGACTTAAATTATAGAAGGGTCCCCACTCAGTTGCGGGAGAGGGAAACGGTAGATGAGCAGAAGTCACATTAAATTATTCCCTACAGCGACAGCATCCCCAAATTCTCCTCTTGCGCGCTGGCTTTATGTGACTTCTCTTGCACAGGTCTCAGGTACCTGTGTGCCTGTTCGCCTCCTTCCACAGCGTGCAGCCAGGAGTTTTAGTTTGTGGTACCTCAAAGGAACGGCCATCGTGGAGATTTTCTCTGGTTGTTTAAGCTCTTCGTGATTTATTTATATGCTTCGTTCAGATGCCTTATT
The DNA here is from genome assembly GCF_000151885.1 of Dipodomys ordii. Lineage (NCBI taxonomy): Eukaryota > Metazoa > Chordata > Mammalia > Rodentia > Heteromyidae > Dipodomys > Dipodomys ordii. The sequence continues at coordinate 15,721,871 of NW_012267259.1, read as the reverse complement.
TCAGCCTGGGAGTAAATTACTTTTACCGTTGAATACAATCGAAAGGAGGCTTTGTGCTCCTATAACTCTACAGCAATATGCCTCTGAGATGAAATGGCATACTATGATAAACTTCACCTTGATCGAAGCACATTAGGATATATTTGTAATTGCTGCGGCTGGCTGGGTACCTCCTGTGATTTGACTGAGATCCCCAAATTTTATGGCTTTCTGTTTTGTTTTGCTTTTAAAAGGCAAACCCATAAACGTGATAAATGTAATTCCAAGATAATGGAGTTAGGAGGCCATTACTGAAGGCAATTGTAGAAGAAAATGGAGAGTGTAAAATGATGACTTTAAAATATTTAAAATTATGGACGTGGAAATTAAATTACAGACTTCAGAGGGAAGGGTGCCTTGTGCCTGGGTAGTGGAAGCCATCCCTAATTTAGACAAAGAGTTTGCAGTGAGACAAAGAGCCAGAGAGAATGGCAAACATTCTGTTTAAATATTTCAAAAGGAGCCATCTCAATTAGTTTCAACACTTAAAAATGGCATGTAGCAACAAGCCATATCACGTTGTAGGAGGTACATTTATCTGAGCTCTTTCTGAATAACTAACCAGGAAGAGAATTCTGTTTTTTTTTTAAATTTTATCTTTGCTTCTAGTGTTTGTAATCTGAGTGTAGCTCTGACATGAATTCCCACAGCACAATTAAAAGCACCTAGAATTTCTGATTAGTAGCATTAACCCAGTACTCATTTTGTTAGATTAAAAACTCATCATAGGCAGTCTGACAATTCAGTAAAATGTGTACACATTTCTATCGATTTCCATTCTATTACTTATAAATTAAATCAAGTGATAGCCAATCCTCAACACTAGCAGATTCACTGTTCTCTTTCACAATAAATATTTTTGTAAATCTTCTAAAGTATTTGAACCCCTACTGGCAAGTGAGGAAATCATTGCTACACATAATTTCAAAAGAATAAATGTAAGCTTGGAGCATAATATAAATAGGAAATAAGAAGCTGGTAATGTGTAATAAGATGGTATGCATTTTAATATAATTTTATTGCTAATATGAAGGTGATTTATAGAGAGGTTACCATTCATAAGTCAGGTAATGAGTACAATTCACCCATCCTTCATTTTTCCGCCTCCCATCCCTGCCCACGAGTTGCATAGTTCACTTCCCACACAGTGTATTCTGAATACTAGACCTGCATTTGTTCACCCTTCCTTCCTCTATTTCTGCACCCCTCCTTTTACAACCCTAAAAAGAAAAACAAACCTCAAAAGAAAAACCTAACACCAGTACCACCCACCACCATCATGACAACAAACCCATGTTTCCATTTTTCAGAATTCATTTTGATAAGTAGTATTTTAAATGGTCAGAGAAGTGACACGTTGGGGATCCTCCCCTGACTATGCCTAGAGTCCTGCATAAACTACCACGTACAGTTTTATTTTAGAGCTAGCTTCATATATGAGAGAAAACACGTGTCAGTCAAGACAACATGTATGCGTATGAGAAAATATTCAGGCACTATATTGTGTGAGAAGGCAAAATGGAGTGGTGAACATGTTCGCTGTCATTTGCAAGCACTGTGAGCTATGAACTGTGACTCAGTCACCCTAAATTCCACAGGTATAGTGACACTAGTTCCCAAACCAGCAATTCCTTTTGAGGTCCTAACTAATATTTCAAAGGGAGGTCTTTCAGGCTTTAAAATAGATAAAGAATTCCTAGAAACACCAGATTATGCTAATATAGTTCAAAACAATTTTGTAAACATTTTCTTGCACCAATTTTCTTTTAGGGGAGTTAGGACCACTTATAAGCATTATTAATTGAGGGTTCTTAAGTTTGGCCTAGAACTCAAAGCATATTCTTTTTTTATTATTTTTATTTTTTGGGTCTGTTCATGGGGCCTGAACTCTGGGCCTGGGCGCTGTCCCTCAGCTTTTCAGCTCAAGACTAGCACTCTACTATTTGAGCCACAGCGCCACTTCCAGCTTTTTTTTTTTTTTTTTTTTTGCTTATGTGGTGCTGAGGAATCAAACTCAGGGCCTCATGCATGCAAGGCAAACACTCTACCACTGAGCCACCTTTCCAGCCCCTCAAAGCATATTCTTAAATACAGAAGGTCCTTATTTGACTGTGTACTAGTTACTTTAGAGCATGAGCAGTTTTATTTTCTTGGGAATAACAGAGTGACAGTACCTGAAATGGTTTTGATTGTCAGTCTCAATAAGAAGAAAGGCCAAAAGTCTGATCTCTCAAGCTCTTCCTCCTCCTCTTCTTCTCCTCCTCCTCCTCCTCCTCCTCTTCCAGTAGAAATGCTTTTCTGAAAGGGCAATATATAAAGGAGCTGGACAAATGCTGAACTCTGTGGTGCTTTGTGAGAAAATTAGAAACCTGCAGAGCCATGGCAAAGCATTGCCGCCACAGGTTCAAGTCAAGATTTGAAAAGAAATATTTCTCCCAGGGTCCATGAACACAGTGGACTTATTGCAGTAGGGCATCCATTGTGAGTTCTTTTCTGGTGGTACTAATGAACTTTATCCAAGTCCTGCTTCTTTCTTACATTGCCAGTGTCACTAAAATGAGATGGCTGACTAAAGCAATCACAGGAGGTTTCATTGAACTCCTGGAGCAGGTTAAAAAGTCCCAGGTCCATTCTCAACCTGTCACAAGGAAGATTGTGTGGAAAGGCAGGATGTCAGTTTCTCATTTCCTGATGTAACGTAGACAGCCAAGTTTTAGGGTAGAAGAGTAGTGTTACTAATAGTGAACATTTTATGTCATTGCTTTGAAATAATGCTAAGAATTTATGAGCACAATGGAACCATTTTTTTTCAAATTTTGGAAATGTAGTTAATGAAAGTGATACAGTTCTCTCAATTCCTTTCATTTCCAGAAAGTTCATTAAAAGCAGTAGAGATGACAGAAGAGGCAAGAGATGCCAATACTTTCCTGCATCCTTTGGTACAAAGCACCTTCCCTCTTCTCCTATGAGGCGGTCTATTATTCTCTTAGCCTGTGTAAGACTTCTTCCATTTCTCTTGGGCTGTTCCATTGCGCGTTACTATGCAGGCGGAGAGTGTGACCAGCCCTGGATGGACTTTCCACCCACAAGCAGCCGCTACTTCTCCATGCGACTTTATCAATGACTCACTGTTGGCTATTCATGATAGCTCAGTTACGGAACGTGAGGCTAGGTCACATGAATGGATAGAGAAAAAGTGGTATGTGTGTGCACACAATGGAGTTTTATTCAGCCATAAAGAAGAATGGCATTGGGTCATCCGCAGGCAAATGGTGGAACTGGAGGCCATCAGGTTAAGAAAGATAGCATCTTTCATTGGGAATTTAGAGTGGGTGAAAAATGGACATGAAAGTAAAGGGATACTATTGCAGAGTAGAGGGGGAGAAAACAGAGAGGAGGGGAAATTGGGGGGTGAGCATAGTGAAAGTCCATTATATGCATGCAGGAAAATTCATCGTGCAATCTGTTTGGTCCAACCCATGTTTGCTTATAATAGTAAAAGTGAAACTGAAATCTCAAAACCATCAGCTCTCTGATCTGTGAAAATGACAAATCCTTTAGGAGTGTTCACTTCCTCAGTGAAAGCTGTGTTTAGTTTTCCAAGCTCTGTCAATCTAGTGTCTCAAACGCTAGATTGTCTTTCCTTTCTGCCATATCCTCAGCAGGACGCTTTCGTCCGCTGTTTGATTGTAAGGTCAAAGGGGAAGGCCAGGGAAGTTGACCCAAAAGGTCTAAGAAAGACACTGCTGGGGGTAGCAGGCCTGGCAGAAATCTCCCCAGATTGCTTATTCACCATTTGCCTCCTGGTGTCCACAGCATTTGCTCATCCAGGGGCTTTTTCCCGTTGCCTCTACTTTACAAGCAGAGCCACACTGAGGCCTGGGGTAACCTTCTTCCACATATGAAAGGCTACGCGCCTCTGTCCCCCTGCATACCCTCCAATGGCTGGCTCTCAATTGTGGTGTGTGTGCTGTGTTCCCTGAGGAGGGATGGAGATTGATTGCCTGTGTTACACGTAAGTCAGATCAGACACGCTCTGATCCTTACCCCCTTGGCCCAAGTGTTGCCATCTATAAAGGGCTGTCTTAATGTTTTAAATATGAAAATGAAATAGAATATGCAAGGCGCTTTGCAGGGTGTCAGGCAGATAATAAGTACTCAAGAAAGTATGACCATTACTATAATCAGGTCAGACACAGAGGTTAGATGCTTATCAACTCGGGGCGGATCTTGTTTCTGACTGAAGAGTGGGAGGTGAAACTCCCCACAGCCAAGGTGACAGTCCCAGCCCACAGAAGGGAAGGATTTCATGTGTAAAACTTCAAAGAATTTTATAATTAAAATATCTCACTTTCCAACTGTGTGGTTTTATTTTTCCCTTTCTCCAACTAAGGAGATGAGACATGCACTTAAGGCACACAATGCGTGCCATTTTGAAAGTAGCCATCACTTACTTCATAACAGCATTGGTGATTTGGGTGTCTGTGGGGTTTGAACAACATCCTTCCTGTACTAGAACTTGTTATTTGCCACTTTGGTTGACATGGAGAATTCAGAGACACATTTTCAGCATGATACCAGCAAATGAAAGTTTGTGGTATTCAGTTGGGGAAAATAAAAATTAAGGTAAAAGCTAAAACATTTGAATAATAATAAAATAAAATAAAAACAAATGAAGGCTCTCAAGAGCTCATTACTCATTTCATGTTCAATTCTTATCCACAGGCACACATTTTTGTTTTGTTGGTTGTGAGGCTTGAACCCAGGGCCTAACCACTGTCCCTGTTAGCACTCTAACACTCTGAGCCACAGTGCCATTTCCAGTTTTCTGGCAGTTAATTGGAGATAAAGTCTCACACGCTTTCCTGTCCAGGCTGGCTTTGAGCTGCAGTCCTCAGATCTGAGGCTTCTGAGTAGCTAGCATTATAGGTGTGAGCCACCAGTGCTAGGCTAAATGCAAGACGATAATTTTTGTTTCTGTGCACTATTTTATAAACACTGAGGTGCTGGCATCTTTGTCATAATTTACTTAACCTTGTTTTATGTTTCTGGCCGTTGACATTATTTCCAATATTCCAGGATTCCACTAGTGCTTGGTAGCTATATTCACATATGTGAAACTTCTTTGAAAGATATTGTTAGGACTGACTTGTAGACATTTCTTCTAGTGTAGATGGAGTGCAAATTGAATGCTAACTAAATGTGTTCTTTCCTTTTGTTTTACTACCATACTTATTCCCTTATTTCATAGGTATACAATGATTATATCGGTGATAATAATAATAATACACACAAACATACATACTCAGTGCCTTTTATATCTGAACTAAGGAACATAGCACTTTTTATTTCCTTTGTATACTTCTCCTGATTTTGTCTTTCCAGGACCACTAGCCATTCTGGACATATCTGATGATTATATCTAGCTTGGCCCATAAGCCACACATACGGCTTCCAATGTCATGATTTGTTGTTGTTGTTGTTGTTGGTGGTGGTGGTTGGTTGTGGCGCCTGAACTCTGGAACTGGGCACTGTCCCTCAGCTCTTCAGCTCAAGGCTAGATCACTCGAGCCATAGCGCCACTTCCGGCTTTTTCTGCTTACGTGGTACTGAGGAATCGAACCCAGGGTCTTATGCCTGCAAGGCAAGCGCTCTACCACTGAGCCACCTTCCCAGCCCTCAATGTCATGATTTAAAAAATAGCTTCATTATAGCCAAAACTAAATAACTTCAGCCTATCTTCTCCCACAGGGCTGTGACAAAGACTGCCCCCCACCCCCACCATCTTTCTTTGGCTTGAATAGCACCTGGGGGTCTTTGTAGAAAAGATACTGAAATCACAAACACTGCTGTGCAGGTGCCATACCAGGAGGGGCAGCTTTGGGGTTTCCTTCCCTTTGGCAAAAGGGAATGAAGGCAAAACATGTAGGACCTGGGGTTCCCCACTAAACCATTTTTGGGAAATGGTTTCTCACCCATTTTTCTTTCCACAAAATTTGTGGGGCAACTCAATGTACATGGCATTGTGATAAGACTGCGCCTTCCTAAACACTTAGAGTTTGTTAGGGCAGGGACCAAAGGTGACAAATAAAATATAGTACAGGTGCAAAAGCAGAACAGAGGCATGTAGTTAACTGCGCTGGGATGAACAGCAGACTTTCTCCCAGCAGCAATCACAGCTGACTTCCGCAGAATGAGAGCAGGGCTCGTGGGATGAAGGTTTTTCAAGAAGAAGCAGGTCTGATCAGAAGATCTGAAGGTTTTTCAAGAAGAAGCATGTCTGATCAGAAAAATGAGAGCAGTTCTTGGGGAAGAGTCCAGTAGGAGGCAAAAGCAGAGAGGAGTGGGAAGGGAGAAGGGGAGGATTAGAAAACAGGTTTGCCGAAGAGTTTGTGCTCTGGAGTAGCTACAGAGAATGGGGAGATTCTCAATAAGCTGTGTGGCTGTAGACGCCACATGGGTTGTAAGGAAAAAGAGCTAGAATGGTAGCGTTCACTTAGAAAGCCACTCTAATCACTCTATTGAAAGCCCTAGAAAGAAACCTCCCAGAAGTGTCTCATCGTTTCATTCCATTTGATTTAGAAGTTGTTGTTTTTGCTCCACAGATTCCTCAGTGTGGTATGTAACACCTATGCACAAAATAAATGTATTTAGCCAGGTATGACTAACCACCACATACATGCAAGGCTTAATGTAAGTTTATTTAGTTAGTTTTCACCTGAGATAGAAATAAATGCAATTCAGGTCTAATTACTTTGTAACTGCTGGATCACAGTGGAGTAACAAACAGGGAACAAATATTTTAGAAATTATTTTTGCACCTCCAAGGAACTCATATAATTGAGAAAAGCAAGGCAAATCGCCACCCCCACCTGCACCCCAGCCACAAACGCAGTGGCTTATAGGTTTCAAGTACAGCAGAATTTGTTCTGCACAATTATAGAAAGTAAGTAGAGAGCATGCAGGTGGTTGGACTGAGTGGGAGCAATTGCAGGTGGGTGGCATGTGGGAAAGACACCAGCTTGGCCTTGGAGACTGATGGGAGGAAGCTAAGTCAGAACGGCTCCAAAATTAAACTTTTTCATACACTTTGGCCAACTCAATGGCGCTGACTTCAATAAAGAGCATGGTTTTCATCGCACCATGGTGCAGACATCGAGAGCTATGTTTTGTTTCCGAGTTGCGAGGTGAAGATGCTGGTTTTCTTCAGATAAATCATCTCCCAGTCTGGGGAGCTCTCCGAAGCTGTCCAGGCACCTGAGCCTGGTCTGGGATCTCAGAGATTTGATTCACAAACTCCAAGCAGCAGGGCAAGCTGTCTGTGCCTTGCATTTTGCAATGCCGGCAAGTCTGTGTGTTATCTGGGCTAGGTCCCTACTTTGCTACCAGGGCCTGTCCCCCACTTCTCTTACCTTTCATTGGTTTAGACAAATGACCTCATCCCCAGACCTTCATGAGGGCTCTGTCAGGTTGTATTTTATCTTCACTGTAGCTCGCATCCTTCTAGCTTTATCTGTGCCTTTCAGTCAAGCAGTCTTTTAACTCACTTTTATCTTGTTTGCTTCCTTTGCTTCTTATCTGCACTTTAAAGAAAGGATAGAAAATGACATTGCATGGGCGGGGGGGTTGTGAAGACGGCTGGGTGGGCTTATTGCTTTGGATTGGGACCTGTGAGGTTAACACCCCAAATTCTGACCACCCCATTACAGTCCTAGGACTGAAGAAACGGAGTCCCACAAGGGGTGGGAATGTGTAGTCACAGGTCTGGAGACTAGAGAAGCAGGATGGGTGAGGGAGGTAGATGAAGATGAAGCTCCTGAGGTTGGAGGAGGAACTATCCAGAGAGGAGAAGGAAAGCAGGGTGTGAGTGCTAGCGCCCCAACTCCTACTCAACGAGGCAAAAGCGATGGCCGTTTCTTTGATTATGGCTTTCAGAAACAATGCTCATGCCTTCGATCGTCTTCCAGTTGTCCCAACACAGTGTGTGCATATCTGATTCAACTGTTTCTTTAAATTGTCCCTCATTTTTTCCTTTTCTCTTCCCTTCCTTTGTCCATCTCAATTTCTCTTTTCTTTCCTTGTGGCTGTGACTTGATCTGGTCATTTTTTTTCCCATTTGTTTTCCTCCCCTTTTCTTCTTTTGGGTGCTAACTTAAGAGATGATAGATGGTGTTTTGTGAGCAGTTAGTGGGTAAAGTGTTATCTCTGGTAAACAGTTTTATGGCTACATACTGAGAAACTGGAGAGCTGTGGCTTTTCTTTACAATAAGATTTTGACACCAAAACTGCTTGTTAATAGTGGCTTTCTATTGGGAGTAAACTACTGCAGACATAGAGTGCTTGTTTAACATAGAAAACAAAACTTATTTTTAAAAATGATCTTTAAGTAGTTGGACAAAGGGGTTTCAATTCGAGATGGCAGTTTACGAGTATGTGCATCCTCATCAATGCCACCCCTCATTCTGTCGCAGACTTTCTTTTTTCTTTTTCTTTGATGCCAGTCCTGGGGCTTGAACTCAGGGGCGCTGTCTTTGAGCTCTTTCACTGAAGGCTAGTGCTCTACCACTTTGAGCCACAGCCCCACTTCCACTTTTTGAGTGGTTTATTGGAGATAAGAGTCTCATGGGGACTTTTCTGCCCAGGCTGGCTTTGACCATGATCCCCAGATCTCAGCCTCCTGAGTAGCCATGATCACAGGTATGAGTCACTAGCACCCAGCTTCAGATTTACTTTATTAGAGATTAATGTGGAGCAAGATTTTGAATGGGAATTTGCAAACACTCGTCCCTGGAGCTAGCAGAGGTCTGAAAGTATCCACTCTATACTGGCGAGATGCAGGGGATCAATGATCTCTCGCGTTATTTGAAAACTGGCTTAACCCTGTGGGTCTTTAGAAATGGAGCAGGGATGGATCCTCTGGGACCCAGGACACAGTATAAGAATGCTGCCTTCTATATCTGAGGGTGATCATGAATCCTCGTGCTGGAGGAAATACTTTAGCATCAGGAATTTACGGATCTTTGTCTGCATAAGACAATCCTGTACATCTGAAGATGACTTTATGTATGTATTCCATGAAAAATAACTCAGGATCTTCTTTTTATGACCCGTAAAATCCCAGTTGGTGGTCTTTACCACTTGAGCTCAAGTTTTGTATTTTTCATTAAGATTTTTTATGTATTGAAAGTTCTTGTCTAGAGGGTGTCTTTCCAAAATATTGCTTGTGAATTCTCATGAACTCTTCTGCCAACTCAATGAACGTAGAACAGTCTTATATGAAAAAAGATATAGAATCTTTTAAGTTAGAAAAATCTTGATTGTTACAAATGTATTGACTGAAATATAGTAGACTCTGGGGAGAACTCAAACAACATAATTCCTTAGAAAGACAAAGCCAAAACCCAACAAAATCAGCACCAGGAAATGGGTATTTGCAGAGGGCTCATGACAAGGGGAGAGATGTCAACTAAAGAGGAGGGGGGAGGGAAAACACAGTCAATAATTCATTGCATATACTGTGGAATTTAGAAAGGTTGAAGGGGGTGAGAATATTGAAGGGGTGGTACCCATCAAGATACATTGGATTCACAAACTTCTGTTAAGTGGCACCTCCAAGATAATTACAATTTTTTTAAAAAAATTCTTTTCTCTTAAAAAAAAAGCCATTTAAAAGTCACATTTAAGCTGGGCACTGGTGGCTCATGCCTGTAATCCTAGCTACTCAGGAGGCTGAGATCTGAGAATCATGGTTCAAAGCCAGCCTGGACAAGAAGATCTGTGAGACTCTTATCTCCAATGAACCAACAGAAAACAGGAAGTGGCACTGTGGCTCAAGTAGTAGTACGCTCGCCTTGAGCTGAAGAGCTGAGGGACAGCGCCCAGGCCCAGAGTTCAAGCTCTACAACTGACTCCCCCCCCCAAAAAAAATCACATTTAATCTTGACACCATGTCAAGTTACACCAGCAACCATTCTGATGGAAGTTTCTGGGTAGATTGCCCCTCTGTGTCCAGGTTTTAGGTGACCTGTTTCTAATCATTTGCTTCTTCCTTCCAGATAAGTTTGAGAGCATTGCACTACTGAATGAGACCATCCCTGAGCTAGTCACCGAAAGTGGACAAAATATCACACTCAACTACCAGTTTCAAATGAAGGGGCCTGTGAAAACAGTCATATGGGAGAAGATTCAGCCCCACCAGATAGATATCTTAACATCTTGTGACTTGCTGGAAGGGTCCCCTTACACCTCAAAGTACCAGAACAAAGTCTGGGCTACTTGTCGCCAAGGAAGCAGGGTGAGCATCCTCTTCATTCCCAATGTCACTGTCTCCGAATCTGCCATTTACTGCTGCCTGGTGGAGGCCACTACAGGAGAGAAGGAAAGCTACATGGTCAGGCTGATCGTCTATGGCCCTAAGCGTAAGTGTCCAGTGGGTAATTTCAAGGGTGGAACATGGAAAAAGCTGATCATGGTGGCTTGGTCGCTAATGTTCTTTTCATTTGTGGTACAGCCATTCATTTAGTATGACTTTATTGTTTAACAATATTCTTGCTTTTGTGTGTGTGTGTGTGTGCCTATACTGCGGCTTGAACTCTGGGTGCTGTCTCTTAGCTTTTTCCATCAATGTTGGTGCTCTGCCACCTGATTCACACTTCTGCTTTCAGCTTTTTGACAGTTCATTGGAAGTAAGAGTCTCATAGGTTTCCTGCCTGGGCTGGTCTTCAGCCAATATCCTGAGATCTTAGCCTCTTGAGTAGCTAGAATTACAGGTATGAACTACCAGCATCCAGCTTAACAATATTTTTATATTTTATTTATTTATATATGTATTTATTTATTGTCAGTCATGGGGCTTGAACTCTAGGCCTGGGCGCTGTTCCTGAGCTCTTCAGCTCAAGGCAAGCACTCTACCACTTGAGCCATAGTACCACTTCCTAACAATATTTTTAATGGTGGAATTTAGGTATGTTGGACATTACTAAACTTTAGGTTTCAGTGTTTCTTTACCTTACTAATCCATCTCGCATAGATATAGATGTAACAAAATATTTTCCATTTTCTTATCTGTTGTATTCCTGGAATTTAACACACACACACACACAGAGCAGTTTATACCATCCAGTTCTACAACTCCTCGCATCTCAATTCTATTTAGCTACCTGACAGAGGTGACAGTGTTTATGTGCCCCAGTGATAACAAGGCAGGGCTGGACTAGTGCCTGCTCAGTCCTAGATCCACTGGAACCCAGGAGGGGTTTGAGGAAGTTGCCAGATTGCCAGGTCCAAGCTCTATTTCTGCACAGAGGCAGTGACCTTGAGGCCAATGAGGCTGACCTTCAGGACCTCCTCCTGAACATTCTCCTCAGAAGCCTCATTGGTACTCATGATTTGTATCTGTATTTGCTCCTTTGCTATAATGAAGCCCTAGATTGCGTAGACATCAAGCAGACAAAAAATCGCAGTCTACTCTTGAATGCAAGTGAGGGGAACCAAGGCCTTTTCTACTTATAGAAGCACAGATATACAGAGGCTCACAGAGAGGAGGACACGGCCTGGTTCTGCCTGTCGGTGGCTTTCTTACTGTTGAAGAAATTTCCTGAAGAATTCCTTTTAGCCAGCAGTAGACATTTTACTTTGCTTTATCCTCAGCGCCTCCTGTCCCTCCCCCTCCCTGCCTCCCCTCCCTCCTTGCTGCCTTGTGCACAGGCTTTCAGTCATTTTCTTTGCTCCTCCTTTCACATTCAGAGGGAGGGCTGCCTAGCCCGTGAAGGCTCTCCACAATCTCGGCCTTACTGCAAGCTGGCAGTCCTTCCTGTGTTGGCAAGGGACAGAAAAGGGTTCTTAAGGCAGCAGCCTGCTGCACCCCTGAGCAAGGAAGAATGAGACAGATGCGTGCTGGAGGAGCAGGCTTTCAGAGCCAGCCACCCAAGGCCCCAGCAAGCCTCCTTTGCTCCTTTGGCTAACAGCGCAAGGCGAAGGCAAGATGCATACCTGGATTTGGAACCAATGTCCGAGGATGGCTGATAAAGTATGTTTAGGGGAAAGAATGAGCGGAAATTCCTTGTTGTATGTGTTGACACATTCCTGCAGACACACACAGGACATAGTACCTAGATGGGTCCCATCTAGGTAAATAAAGTAAAAAGCTAAAAATAAAGTAAAAAGCTAAAAATAGAAAGATGTTAGTTTTTTTCCTTGAAGTCCAAAGCATGAAAATGTTCTATGCAAAAAAATATCATATAGAATCATCTTTAAATCATCTTCAATGAGGTCTTGTCCATTACATGCTGAAAAGATAAACATATTGATTCACAGAGAAAATGATGTCTCAGGAAACACATTTTCTAAACTTCTACTAAATAATAAAAATGGCTTAAGTCCAATTATGACTGTTTCTTGCACAAAACAATTTCCGTGTACCTTGTATCAAAAGTCCGCCATTGATGTGAAGGTGATTGTGTGAGGCCGAGTATATATTCTAGTGAGCATGGGTTTTGAACAATTGCACAATGGGTTTTTGACATTTGATTGACAGTTTGAAAGACTAACAAGTGAACTGTCTATCCATTAGTAAAAACTGTAATGGATGGAAGATGATAGTCATTGACTATGTTTTGGCTTAATTCTTTTTTCAATTATTACAAGTAAAGATTGAATCTAAGGAATGAGACAGAAAGCAAGATAGATCATTTATGTGCTCTCTGGTGCAATTTGATTATTTCAAGACCTCAGGCTGTTTGGTCGAAAATCAATGTAGAGATTAAAGCATAGAGACAGGTAGAAGATGTGAGGCAGATTTAATTTATTTTATCTGTCAAGGGAAAGGTGATTGCGAGACAAATTTTATAAACTGCTCTACATTCTTTTCTTAGCACCCATCAACTCCTTTTATAGGACAACTTTTGAATCCAAAAGAGACATTTTCCAGACTCTCAAACTTAAACTTACATACAATTACACAGCAAGATACACACATGTACTTGTTCTTCATTATTATTTGCTTTATGTACATCTTCAGAAAAGAATAACTTACTCAGCGGTCATCCAAAAGATTTTTATGTATTCTTCAATCAAGAATTATATAATAAATGGTGTATCCAGGCCTTACTATGTTTTGAACAGAGGAAGAAAATGGCAGGATTGTGAGATGACTTGATATTGACTTTCTTTGCTGGATAAAGACATTTGTCTCTCATCCTTTGCTCTTCTGGTTATACTATAAAATTGCTCTGCATTTGACTGTAATGAATTTGAAACTTAAGGCACAGGAACAAGGAACTTTACTGAGGGTGACCAAAACTGTTTGGTCTTTAGTGTCTTCCAGATGTTCATTAATCATAACAGAAGTACTCAAGTTGCCACACTAATGATTTATGAAGCCTTTTTTAAAAACATTTAATAAATGATGTACAGACATTGTTTAAACAGTTTATTAATTACAAAAAGAAAAAACTATAAATGCACTCAGTCCTCACAGCAAGTTTGTGGACCTGTTTGCTTCTGAGTGTCCGACTTTTCCTGTGTCACTCTAATCTTCCACCACGGAGGGATCTCACTCAATGTGGTGCGGGCTGAGAATCCAGTAGGGATATTGGGTTATAGTTTTCCTTCCTTGTGGTGTTTTCTGGTTTGGGTATCAGGGATGCTGTTCTCACAAGATGAGTTTGGAAGTGTTCTTCCTCCACTGTTTGGATAGTTTAAGAAGAGTAGAAGTGTTGTTGGTATTAATTCTAACTTAAATGTATGGTTTAATTGATCTGTGAAGCTATCTGGTCCAGGTGCTGGTGATGAACCACAAGTCCTGGATTTACCTTGACTGGGGACAAGTATGGCACATATACACATATGTGTTTATTATATACTATATATATACACATATATATGTATATCTACAAATACTTCTCACTTGATACAATCTGCCTTGCAGTCCTTAAACCATGAACCATCTTGAATTTCTCAAAGCTTTATAATTAAAATTTGCTACTATTGCCAGGTGCTATCCTCACTACTCAGGAGGCTGAGATCTGAGGATGATGGTTCAAAGCCAGGCAGGAAAGTCTGTGAGACTCTTATCTCCAATTAAATACCACTGGAAGTGGTGCTGTGGCTTAAGTGGTAGAGCACTTGCCTTGAACTGAAGAACGCAGGCACAGCGGCCGAGCCCTGAGTTCAAACCCCACGACCGCCAAAAAAAAAAAATCTTCTATCAAGAGGATTAATAACTGCATCCATTTGTATGCTTCACTTTTCCATGAATTTAAGAGATTAAGCTATCTCTGCCTAAAGTTGTCAAAGTGTCTTTCTAGAATATGCTCTGTAAGTCTTTTTGTTCAATTATATAATAACAATTCTGTTCTAATAGGAACCATGTCCATTTTAGTTTTAAGTTTTCTACAGGCATTTTTTTTCTCCCATCAGTATTAACTATTTGAATTTTAGTGATTCTTGATTAGAGACTGGACTTTTGAAGATCAGTATCTGGGGAGGAAATGTTCATGAACTTTGGTTTATAACTCTTAGAACAGTCGATTTCCTTTTCAACCACTTTCATTTTATATTTTGCATGTTTTAACATACATACTGTGGATCACTCATGTCTTGGACAAGAGGCTGAGATCTGTAAATTAAGATCCTAGAAGCGTTCATCAGGGACTCATGTGACCACAGCCAACGCAATCTTCCAGGTGCTTCTGTGAGGTTCAGGGGCTGACAGACAGGTAGCATTGGGGAATGGAGGTCTTGCAATTACGATTTTCCTTGTCGATGGCTTGGTGAAGATTCCTGACTTGAGATGCTGCTTTTGAGCTAAATTGTGAGAATATAAAAGGAGAAATTAATTCTTGTTTTGTGGGAGGGCCTTTAGTATCTATTAAAAATTCAACCAGTTTGCTCCTAGATTGATTTGGATTCCAGAACAGATTCAGGTCATTGATTCAGATTATTTACTTCTTTATTTATGTTTAAGATTTTGTTAACCCCAAACCTTCTTTGCCATTTCTATGAACTTAAAGTAAATAGACCACTGTGGGCAGGGTGATTGGGATGCACTGGGCTGATGGACATGTCCGTTTCCATGGCGTAGTTTAATGAACCCATGTTATTGTTATTGGGAAATCAAACCTCCAGGGCAGTTCATTTGCGTGACAGAAACATACCACCCTAATCCCAGAGCACCGGTGACATGGCTCACAAGTCAAAATCGCCTCTGTTGAAACAGAGCAAGACCAATTATCAGCCTATGTTTTTATTTTGTTTTTAAAATGCTGGAGGATCACTGAGTAACCAGGTGGAAAATTCTGTTTCCAACATCACAAGTGAGTTGATTACTCAATCATGGCCTATTATGTCATTGCATCTTTATAGTTGCCTCTGTCCACAAGGTTTAGCATTTGAAAGCATAGGATGGGTCAGTGAACGGGTGGGTTTAGGGTTTTGTAAGGTTCACAGATTGACCTCTGCACGTAGCACACATCGTAGGAGGGAGCAGTACATCTAGCAGGTGTGAGTGATGGTGCAGACGTGAGATGCTGGTCACTGATGAAGTCAAGCTCACCCGAGTAGTAGATTAGGGGTTTGTATAATTTAATTCAGGAACTTGATCTCCAATGCAACAATAAGGAGAGCTAGAACCTTGAAGAGGGGACATGGCTCCTGTGGGGTCTGTCTTCACCAGCAGAAGAAGGATACTATCACGGGGTTGAGTGGGTTCTTGATAGAGGTACAAGCCCAGCCTTTTCCTTCTCTCCCATTTGGCCTCTCTTGCCCTCTACCTTATCCCATGATGATGAAGCAAAGCCTCAGCGCATTGCTATTGAGTCTCCTGGTCTCCAGACCCAGGAGCCAAATACTCTCTGGTTCATTATAAATTACCCAGCAACAGAAAAGCAACTTAAAAGGAACCGAGACAGTCTACTCTGTCAGGAATAGGTCTTGGGCAAAGGACAGTCATAGGTTCTGATAGAGAAACTATAGAGTCACTGTTAGGCACTTTGCACCTCTGGCCTTAAGCAGATCCCCAACTTTCCTCACGGAAGGGCAAGCAGCCGTACATGCTGCCCAGAAATCTGCTGTAGGTTCCCAGGTTCCTCTTCCTTCTCCCTTTTCAAATCCTGCTGTCCTCGTGGTACATCAGACCTTAGCCACATTGTTAGTGTTTCAACCAGGTCTGGGGTAAAAGGTCATTGTAGCACCAGGTGTCAGCCTCAGATACGGTGAAGGCTGAAACCTTCAGATCTCCCAAGAAGAAACAAAAGTTTATTTTCTGTATTTATATATTCTGAACACACTGATATGCTCTCATATTTCTAAAGCTTTATTTTTTACAGTGAAATATAAAATATTTAGTTACAGTTAAATATTTAAACAGTAAGATGGGCCTATTCTGTGTCTTATTACAACTTGTACTTGGTGAGTTCTTTATCCTGATTCCCACGTAGCGTGTTTGAAGTATTTCCCACTGAGTCCTGCAAGATAAATGTGAAGTTAACACCGTAGTGTTAACTTCTAACACCCAGTTAGACCACAATCATCTGAGCAATGCTCTGGGGAAGTAGATGTGGAAACAAAGCTCGCCCCTCAGCAGGAAACTGTTGTGCAAAATGTGCAAGAGAAAGAGAACAATGGGATTTGTGAATGAACCTGAAGCTGGAATGTGATCGTTATCTCTTGGGCTGTCTAACGAAAAGACTTCGGGACAGAAGAGATCTCACCATTTGCTGTCCACAGCAGCCATACCCCGTTCTATGCATGTTCTAAGGGTGATAGATGGGGCATGACGTCACCACCTGTGTTACATAGCGCCCTTAGCTCCACCCCGTAGCCATCCAGATTGGTGTATTAGCTTTAGCCAAAGGAGAGCCAAACGCCGGTCTGTAAGGCAGACCTTGGAGGAGGAAGCCCATGGAAGGCAGAGTCCTGCCATCCACAGAGCCTGGGAGATGGAGGCCACAGCTCCTCAAGGGGCAGCTCCTACGTCCCCAGGAGAGAGTCTTTCCCCCTAAAACTTAGCTCCCAGGAGCCTTCCTTAGCTTAAAAGACAAGTCACATAGATTCTTTTCCAAAGAGTTAACGAAACAGACAAGAGTGTGCGTTTTCTAAGTTAATAGAAGGGAGAGAGGAGAAATGAACGGGAGGGTGGCATCAGCTGCCACAGTCCCTGGTCTGTGCAAAATGGAGCCCAGGGGGCAGGCATTGGAGCGCCTGAGGCCAACAGCTTGTGTAAGTTATGCCCTTCCGTGGAACACGCCTGAAGGATGAGCTGTCAGTGTGAAGGAACACCGACCCATCCGTTCTTCCCCGCACCTGATGTTTGCGAGAGGGACTTGGAACCCTCAGCCGGGGGTGGTGCTCATGATGTGAAAAAAAGCATCCACAGCAAAGTCAACGAAGGAGAAGGTGCACGGGCAGAGTCAGAAGGGCGGATTCACAGCCTAAAAGGTTATCAGGTCAGCAATGGTAGAAAGGCTCTGAAAATGCAAAGTTCCACCTGGCGCTGTGGTCTGGGTATGAAGTGCCCCTGGAGGTGCGGACCCACCACTGTCACCACTGAGAAGTGGTTAGCTCATGAGGTCTCTGTTATTCTGTGCCAGTTCTGAGGCTTGAACTCAGGGCCTGGGCACTGTTGTTGAGCTTTTTTGTTTTTGTTTTTTGCCTCAAGGCTAATGTTCTATCACTTTAGCTAGAGCTTTCCTTCTGGCTTTTTGGTAGCTCACTCAAGATAGGTATCTGCTAGACTTTCCTGCTTGGTCTGGCTTTGAACTCTGACCCTCAGATCTCAGCTCCCTGAGTAGCTAGATTACAGATATGAGTCATTGAGAGTGCTCTATTAATCAGTGTGTTCATCCATTATGAATTCATAGCTGAATGGACCACAAACAGCCTCGTTGCAAGAAGTAGGTCACTCTAGGCTGATTTCCTGTCATTTGCTGTGCTTCCTGACTGCCATGAGGGTACAACGCTCACCACCATGCCCCTTTGCCACCATCTTCTTTTTCATCACAGGCCTGTGATCAAGGGAGCCAAGTCGCCATGGATGGAAACTTCTAAACTGAGAGCAAATCTTTTTTCCCTTTTAGTGGTGTGTGTCACATATTTGATCACAGTGTTGGAATCTAACACATCAGCCAAGGGCCAACCTTCTTGTAGAGGTTGTAGCTTGCAGACTGCTGTGTGAACTCTGTTTTGCAGGCTAATTCAGTAGAGAGTGAGCAAGACGTAGGCAGTTTTTGAAATTCTGACTTATCATGTGTTTCAATAATGCATGTTTACAAAATTTAAGTGTGCAAGAAGTATAAGACCAAGAAATATTTGAGCAAGAAGTTGAGATATCTAATTTAATGGAGCTGGCATTGAAATTTTTCCAATACATGTATTAAAGATGTTTACTATCCTTTTATCCTAATGTACTGACTTATCCACCATTGCCATCCATAATCATTATGGTACGGTGTGCTCTATGTGCTAGAGCATAATGCTATATTACAGTACTATAAATCTCCTTAATGTGCAGCATAGCTTTTGGCCACCCTGAGATTGTACGGTTCTCCTCTGAGTCAAAGTTCTAAAGTGCTTAAGCCATGGAAGCCACTACTTTCAACCAAGAAAGACAAATTGCACCAAAATTGTACTTCAGATTGGAAATTTCCTTCCTTCTAATTTTCCTATAATGACAGGGAAGTTATTTGTTCTCTCTGACTTCCATGTCTCAGCAAAAATCTGGCAATACTTTTGCTTTGAGGAAGAGCACTTGCTATTCACTTGGAAGAAGGACTGCGGGTCCTTTAATTCTCCAAAAATTATTTATTCCCTCGGACTTTCTGGCTATAAAACAGAATGTTTCAGAAGCAGAGTATAAAACAGATTTACGTAAAGAACAGATGACCTTTGAAACTTGGAAAAATATTACCATACTAATGTCTACTCAGCGCATATTTCAGGCATACAGATCAACAATTTGGGGCCGCCATTATTTCCAGTTGTCCTCTGAGGTCATGCTGACTTTATATTTGTTAAGCAATTTTACTTCTACCCTTCTCCAGAAAAGTGACTCTAGCCACAGGGTCAAGTATCTTCTTTGATCCATTTTTAAAACGGAGCAAATGGGAAGTTATTTACCTTTGATTTTGAATGTGCATGTATAAAATGAGTGCATTATGTAATGTACATTATTAAGAGCTAAAAATTCAAAGTACCCCTGTGTGTTTAAGTGTCATCACTACCCTTGGGAGTTGACTTTTTATCATCCTTTTGCAGCTGTCAAAAAAATGTAAGAGGCCAGGAGCTGTTGGCTCACGTCTGTAATCCCAACTACTCAGGAGGCTGAGATCTGAGGATGGTGGTTTGAAGCCAGCCTGGGCAGGAAAGTCTGTAAAACTCTCAGCTCCAATTAACCACCAGAAAACCAGAAGTGGAGCTGTGGCTCAAAGCGGTAGAGTGCTATCCATGAGCACAAAAGCTCAGGGACAGCACCCAGGCCCCGAGTTCAAGCCCCATGATATATTGATGTATTGGTGTATTGATCGATTGATTGATCGATAGAGGTATATAAGAGATTTAATATTCTGTGTGAGCGCTTCCAGGGGAAGGAAGTGGAAGTCAGGATGAGTCCCCACAACTTCTGTCTTCAGTGTCTGTGGAATGAAGGTGGGATGAAGCATTATGTAGTAACTTGGGATACATTTCAGTGTTCTATAGGGACATGATGATTGGGATGACCTGATACGGCAGAGATTATCAGCTCACAGAGCCCACGTGTTCGCCGCATGTTCCATCAGGCATAGAAGGTTCTCTGCTGTTTCAGCTTCTTTTTCCTGGTGTAAAAGAAGAAAAACTCTGATTTACCAAGACATGCCAGGATGGGTTAGATGGCCAAGAGTTTCCAAGTGTGGCCTAGTTATTTAGGTTCTATGCGATGTGGGGTCTCCATTTCCTGCCCCACTGCAAACTCCACTAATGAGAAACAGTAGGTAGCAGTGCCGCCCGGCTCTGTGGCAGGGCCTGGCCTGGCAGCAATTCTATCAGGGGACTTTTGAAAGGTTTATAACTGATCCATAAATACTTGTCACTGGCATAAACTTAGCCTGGTGGGTCACAGGTCTGGAGTAAATTATTCATTTATAAATTTCACTGACTTGCTTTAAATTGTTTTAACTGTATTTATCTTTTGTGATGGGAGGAAAAATAATGGCTTTATGGTTCAAGACATTTTTGTCCTCCTATGAATCAACACGGCGTGGGGATGCAAGTGAGAAAAAGTCAGCAAAAAGTGGCTGCTGGAAATAGACACTAATTCTTCTTTCTTTAAGAGCAGGGCTGGAGGGCTGACATTATTCAACCAAAGATCTATTAGCAGAACTTAAGGGAAGAAGTGAATGTCATGAACTATTGATTAATGTCTTAGAGCACCCATTCGTTCTTTTCTGTCCTCCCATCCACACGAGACCCAGCGAGGCTGGATGGTTGTGGAGCATGGCCATTCTCACACAGGTAGCTGCAGAGAGAGAGAGGTAGAGGCGGGAATGTGCTGGCTTAAGGCAAGGCTGGTCCGTGTGCTCTTCCAGCTGGCTGCTGATTCCCCACACTTTCTCTATGTGCTTATTTCTGAAAAGACTAATTCTATGCTTGCTTTTAAACTGTGCAAGACTTCATAATAACATAGATTCCATTAAATCAGGCATCAAATTTGTATTTACCTGCCACTTGATCTGTAGTGCTAGCAACCCAGTATACCTTGAAAGGGTTTGTGCCCAGATATATTAGCCTAAAGAAAACTTGCTTTAAAATTTTTAAATAGGGAGGGCTAGGAAGGTGGCTCAGTGGTAGAGTGCTTGCCTTGCATTCATGAGGCCCTGGATTCGATTCCTCAGCACCCCATAAGCAGAAAAAAGCCAGAAGTGGCACTGTAGCTCATGTGGGTAGAGTGCTAGCCTTTGGAAAAAAAAAAGCTCAGGAACAGTGCCCAGACCCTGAGTTCAAGCCCCAGGACTGGCAAAAAAATTAAGTATATAATATTAAATCTTCCGTAGTATACAACATGATGATTTGGTATATGTAACCATCATGCAAAACTGCTACAATCCAATTTTTCACACCCATGCTCTGTACACTGCTCACCTTACAGCTGGCAGTTCGATAGTTTGTCTAATAGCCTATTTTCTACATCCTTCAGCTGTTGTCAGCCTCATTCTACTCTCTGCTTCTGTGATTTTTTTTAACTTTCACTTACAAGTAAAGTGATATAGTATTTGGCTTATTTCATTTAGCAAAATGTTTCTAGGGCCATCTATGCTGCTGCAACTGTCAAATTATCCAATGAAACAATGGGCAAAAGAAGACATAAAACTAGCCAAGAGGTATATGAAAAAAATGGTCAGCTTCACTAGTCACGACGGAATGCCAATCAAAACCACAGTGGGTTTCTTCACCAGTGGTGGAAAACTTGTTTCTAAATGCAACATCTGAGTTCAATCACCAGCATGGCAACACAATGAAAGAAAAAAAAGAGAGAACCAATCTCCCAAATCACAATGAGATGTCATCGCATTTCAACATAAAGATAAGAGATAAGAAATGTTAGTGAACATTTGGAGAACAAAGAACGCATACATGGCATATGGGGATATAAATTGATATCCCCATTGTAGAAAGTAGCATAGACTTTGATTAAAAAATAGTGCTATAATACAATCCAGAATTCCCCCTGCTGAGTATTCACCCAAAGGGAATGAAATCCATATCTTGAAGAGCTGTCTGTGTCCCTGGGCTCATGATACATGACTCACAGTGGTCAACCTGTAGACAGTGATGGCCCTAAGTGTCCATCAACAGGTGATCACGTGAAAAACACGTGGCACACCTGTGCGCACAGGGCACCGCCAGCCCCAAAGCTGGGCATATTATACTACATGAAGAAAACCCGACATGGAAAGAAGAATGCTGTGTGAGCGGGCTCCTTCATGTGTGGAATCAAGGTTAAACCCCTTAAAACGTTCTCTTTGCAGTAAATCTCATAAAAGCATGGCTGTGTCTAGACTTTGAGTCCTAACTCATAGAAAGAAAGAAAGAAAGAAAAGGAAGGAAGGAAGGAAGGAAAGAAGGAAAGAAGGAAGGAAGGAAAGGAAAGGAAAGGAAAGGAAAGGAAAGGAAAGGAAAGGAAAGGACACCCTCCAGCAAAATAGTTGCTCGAAGCAGGACAGACAGAGTCTGAAGAATGTGGGTGGGACTGTTGGAAGGCACCATGGTTCTCCCATGGCAGGTGATTCCCAACAGCCTAGGAAACGTGGTTACAAGGGCTGCAGCTTCGGCCCTTGCACTCTCCTTTCAGCCTGCTCCTTTTCTGTGAGCAGGGATGGCCCACAGTTTGGGACATCTGGCAGGGGGCTGTGGGGTGGGGCTGGGTGAGAGGTGCAGAGGCTAGGGTCCACAGGCACAAGGCAGAGCAGTCTCTCACCGCGCTGGGCTCCTGTTCCAGTGCTCGATTGGGGGCTTGGCTCCTTAGATTCTGATCAAGTTCTGTGACGTCATTAGACTGGCCATCCTTGGCATGACTGGACAGCTGGATGAGGCCCAAGCAGGGGGGTCAGACAGCTACGGATGGGAAGTTCAGACTCTCGGACCACTATACATTTCCAGAAAATACTGACATGGAGCGATATACTCTGCCTGATTTTTTAAATTCATTAATTCAAATTTCGTAGACAATATCTTAAGCCAAAATTCTTCTGACCAAAAAAAAGAAAGAAAAAAACACCCCAAACCCAGAGTTACCCACTGGAATGCGTTGGATGCCATTCATATATCAGACATAAATGAATCTTCATTAACATACTCTTTGAGTAGAGTTTAGTTTTTGGAAAAAGGTTTTGTGCATGAGCTCAGGATCTTATTGGGGATAAAATGGCATCGTTGTTGATGTATGCTATTTATAATCATGTTCTTCTTAATTGAGGAACTAATAAAACTGGAGAAGTCATAAATTTTAGGCACATGGTAAAGCAAAATCTATCCTTTTCCCTTATCCTGTTATCTTTCATATTGGGATCTATGCACATTTTTCAATTGTTACCCAATCATGGTTACCATACCCTTACTTCATTTTATTATTATTATTTCTTTTGTGACTTGAGTTGCATTCCTAATTACTAACCTTTTTTTTTCTAGATGAACCCAGTTACCTGCAGAACCTCTTGGTGGCAGGAGGGATACTTCTGGTGGTTGCTATCTTAATTACCGTCATTTGTGTCATTTCTTATTACGGGTGAGTAGAGAAAATTACCCTGAATCTTGTTCACCCTGCATAATTCTAACATTAGAGTTGTTGTTTTTTCTATGAATAACTCAACCGTTTATTGAGCCTTCTCAGGATTCACATACATTCCTTTAGGTAGTGTTTTGAGACCAGAGGGAACAATGTTAGTGAGGAAAGCTAGGGTAGCTCACTTAGCAGCTCACTGAGCTTCCCATGTTTTCACCAGCTGCCTCTGTGGAGTCCCCTCTTCATCTTTCTCCTCTGCCAGTGAGAAGGTACTGGGGTGGGGTGGAGTTTGGGGCTCATGCTAGAGGGGCAGAGGGGAGGGAGAGAGGTTATACCCGAACCCATTCACGCATCAGATCTTTCTTGTGTGAAGTCATAAACAAGCTATAATGATACCACATTCTCATAAATTGAAGTGGCTATGATTTTTCTGGGGGAAAATAAAAGGCAAACCAGGGGCTGTTGCTAAGGATGGCGGAGGAAAGATTGTGGCTGTGTTCTTGGAGAGAGGGGCCAGTCATTAAAGTGCCACTAGACTTTCCCTGTTTTGTGGCACAGGAAATTTCTAGGATTTTCTTTTTCTTTTTTAAGTTTACTTTTATTTTACTGTAACGGTGATGTACAGAGGGGTTACATTATGCAAGTAAGGTAATGAGTACAATTAGAATGACTGTTATCAAGAAAACAAATGATCACAGATGCTGGCGGGGATGTGGCCAAAAGGGAACACTACTACACTGTTGGTGGGCTTGTAAACTGGTTTAGCCACTCTGGAAAGCAGTATGTAGGGTCCCTAAAAGGCCATACATAGAGCTCCCCTCTGATTCAGCAAGTTCTAGCACTTTCTAGGCTCTCTCTTTTCTAGACCTTCTCTTTCCCTTTTAGCTCCCCAAACTTGTTAACCTTGGAGTATAGTGTTGATGGTCCTTGACCCAAGGAATTACCTCCTATTCTGTTTCAGATAAAAGTGTTACCAACTTAAGCAAAAGAGGGGCTGCACTTAGGTTATCTGTATTTTGTATGCCTGTGGGTAAAATACAGACACAACATGTATTTGTTGTGTAAATGAATATACGAATCTCTATTCTGTCCCAGGTAATATTCACACCACACATATACACAGCTTATTAATACCAATTCCCACAGGTTTCCGTATCTTTTCTCTCTCTCCTTGACCTCTGCCTTTTCTGCTGGCAACTGTTTTCCGTGAATTCTCTCTACCCCACTGCCCTGCCATCAGCTCCAATCTCTCCTTCTAACCTATTGAGTTTTCCTTGGTCCTCTTTGAAAGTTGGACCAGCAAAATCACCTCTCTGTTTTGTACTTTATGTTATCTTTTCCTTATCACCAGATAATCTTAAAATCTCATTAACCTTATCATTAAAGTTTCCTTTCTTTCTGACTCTATCCTAATTGTCATTTGTATTTCCTCCTTCATTTACTGCATTGAATGCTAAGGAGATTTACAGAAGCTATTGCTTTTATTCTTTGAATGCATCCCACTCGCTTCCTATCTGCTATGCCATCAAAATGCAATTTCTCCCATTTGGCCTCAATCCTCAGATGCAGGACAACTCTCACTTTTGCAAGATGTGTTCTAGAACAGACATGATGTCACTATTTGGGGCCATCTCCTACTTCCTGTCTGCTGCGCCTTGCATTCTGCTTTGTACTTGAATCATTCTCCTGCTTGTCTCCCCTTCTTCAGTATCTATGGTATTTATAATGACAGGGATTGTATTGTGTCCAGTTTTTAACATTTGCTCACAGTTAATCTGTCTAAATGACAAATGTTCAATAAGCCTCTATCTGATTACACCAAAACACAGTACAGTGGTCTTACCTTTCTCTCTATCTCCCTTGACCAGAAACTACTAACAAAGGGAAGGCTTAGTGTCACTGAGGCTTCTCTACTGCTTGACCTTGGTTGATTAAGAAATGCAAAGAGGAGGCTGGGAAGGTGTCTCAGTGGTAGAGCTCTTGCCTTGCATGCATGAGGCCCTGGGTTCGATTCCTCAGCACCACATAAGCCAAAAAGAAAAAAAAAGCCAGAAGTGGCGCTGTAGCCCAAGTGGTAGAGCACTAGCCTTGAGCTGAAGAGCTGAGGGACAGAGCCCGGATCCAGAGTTCAGGCCCCACGACCGGACCTAAAAAAAAAGAAAAAGAAATGCAGAGAGGGCAGAGGGCAGCAGAGGAGCGTGAGGCGGGGATGGAGGTAGAAGGGAGGAGAGAGTGACCTGAAGGGTGAGCCTCTTAGAGGTGACAGCAGTTGGACATGACAGACTTTTGCTTCATGAAAATATGACATTTCATGTAACGGACTAATTGAACTATACAGAACATTTTCTTACTTGATTAAATGCAATAAATAAAACATTTAGTGGAGTTGAATGCATAATCACAGATGAACAACACAGAAGAAAGGAACTAGCATTCCATTTACCTTGTTGATGGCCTGCTTCTGGTTGTTACTTCATACGGAAATGTCTTGAAAAATGATGCAGGCACTTCTCAATAACCCCTGGAACTCTGCCTGACCAGATGTGCTGACTTCAACAGAAGCCCAAATAAATTCCAACTTTCTGCCTTACCCCCAATTGCCCATGTTGCTGAGAGCTTTGAGAACAGCTACTGTCTTCCTGGTTTGTGCTGTTTCCATGTAGAGATCAGAACCATGGCGCCAGGTAGGGAAGACAACCAGGAGATGTGCAGAGCTCAAGTTAGCATGAAAAGAAGCAAAGGGTATTCTGTAGAGGGACACCTGTGTCTGTAGAAATAAATTAGCCAGTGAGACAAGTGTTAGACCCTTATTTGTATATTAACTGTTATAATTGTTAATCTTAACAAATATGGTGTGATGGATGGAGATGGCCTGAGCCTTTCCTGGTTTCAACTTTGAAAATAAAATCTCATCCTAAATCCTGCTTTAGTCCCAGACAACCCAGGACAGCTGGTCGACCTAGACATGATAAGGTGCTGTCTTTTTTACAGATGAAAGGACAGACCTTTAGAGGTGTAAATCACCCATCTGGTAGACAGCAGAGCTTAAAATTACACACAGATCCCCAGACTCTAAGCCTCAGGTTCCTTTTGCTCATTATGTCCAATGACCTACACACACACACACACACACACACACACACACACACACACACACATTCTGCTTAGGTATATTTTGATTAAGTCCTGAAAGATTTTGATAAGACTTTACTATTATTTTTATCCTAGAAGTTTCACTGAAGTAAAGCATCAGCAAATTGGTTCAGCCCAGCTCAGCTTTCCTCCCACAGGGCAGGCACCACCACAAAGGAGAAAGCGTCTGGTCTTGCGTAGCTCAGGCCAGCCCTCCCACAGCCACTATCCTGGGGCGGTCACCCACAGGGCGATCTTGTCTGTCTCAAATAAACCAATGACAATCAAAGGGAGGAGAGCACATGGGGGAAGGACAGAACAACACAGCTGGCCCTGACCACACACACTGGACGAGCGGGCCCGGCTGCTCACTCTTCCAAGTAGCCTTTACTTCCTCTTTGTTAAATAAACTCTTTGTTACCCTACTATAACCACAGTCTTGTTCCTCACTTTTATTTCTATATTGTCACAGAACAAGGACCCTTCATACCCATGAATCAACCCTGTGGGTATTTAAGAGCACTTTAATTGTGGGAAATTCTCTTAAGCCCCAAATCATCAAGAGAAGGCCCTAAGTCATTTCTGTAGTGAGTTTCTATGAGCCATTTTTAGTTAACATCAGTGTGATTTGTTATTAATACAATATTCCCTGGCTGGATAGGCATAGAATTGTCCTCACCATCTGTGAGCACACAGAAGAAGAGAGTACAGAAATTCAGCTCATTCTATTGGAGACATTTACATGAAGCAATGGGGGGTTGCTATGACTACATATTTACTAAGAGCATCTGAGCTGGGGATATAATAGTTGAAATGATAACCAGTGCTGACAAATAGTGTCTTAATAATATTCTTTCTTGAATTTATATTTTAGAAGGAGGAAATATACAAATGGCCTGTTTAAAGAGTCCTCTGGAATGCAGAATAAGGTGAGTGCACTCAGAACTGTCATTTTCTCATTTGTGATTTATGCATATCTTGGAAATCAATGTATTTTGTAATTAGAAATTTTATTTCTTTCTTCTTTCAATAACATGGGCACAAAGTTGTCTGAAATTCAAGCATCTAGTCTTTGAAGGAAGACTTAGTTATTAATTTTTGAAGGAAAAATGTTTAGTGATTCTCTAAATTCTTCTTTTCTGGCTGATACACTGACATGAAATTGTCTTCATATCAATTAAATAAAGGAGCAATTACACAGATGCAATAACAGTTAATACTATGCACTACCACAGGGCATCAGTGGCTCATGCCTGTAATCCTAGCTACTCAGGAGGCTGAGGATCTGAGGATCATGTTTCAAAGCCAGCCTGGGCAGGAAAGGCTGTGAGACTTTTATCTCCAATAAACCACTAGAAAACCGGAAGTGCCATTGTGGCTCAAGTGGTAGAGTGTTTGCCTTGAGCTGAAGAGCTCAGGGACGCAGGGACAGTGCCCAAGCCCAGAATTCAAGCGCCACAACCAAGAAAAAACAAAACAAAAGAGCCCAAAATACTATGTACTACCAAAGCCCGGACTAATTTCCCAGGGCTGTGAATAAACGATACCAATCGAGTATCTTCAAACAAGAAATCCATTATCTTCTGATTTGGGAGGATTGATGCCTCCTCCCCCAAACCTGTGAAAAATGATGCGATTTTGGGGTGTGAAATCTGTTTTATGCTTTCCCTGTGGATTTCCCATAGGGAAGAAATCCTGCCTATATTCCTTGGTGGTTTTTGGACTATAGACATATTGCTAAATTTCTTTCTATGCATCTCTGTCTGTCTTCACAGGGAATTTCTTGTGTGAGTCTATGTCTCTTTTCTTAGAAAGACACTGATTACCAGTCACATCAACAAAGATTTTATTTCTGAATAAGGTCCTATATAAAGGTCCCAGGGAAGGTATTAATTTTAGGGGATGAAACTATTTTAATCCAGTATAGAGCACAGCATTTTTCTCACATGGTAAGATTATCACAAAGAATAATTAAACAGCATACATGGTTCAGAAGCACAGCATACACCCTGAGGGGAATAATGCATGGTATTAATTACTCTTATTACT
Organism: Dipodomys ordii; assembly: GCF_000151885.1. NCBI lineage: Eukaryota > Metazoa > Chordata > Mammalia > Rodentia > Heteromyidae > Dipodomys > Dipodomys ordii. The sequence continues at coordinate 15,693,400 of NW_012267259.1, read as the reverse complement.
TGGAATTCATTTATTAATTAGTGTTCCAATTAGATTATAAAACAAAAGAGCTTGCTTATGGGTTATAAGACTCTCACGAACTATAAAATTTTACTTCTAGATCTACTTTTTCTTCTGCCCCTTGCTGTTTAATTAAAAGTAGAGGAACTTCTTCTGAGTGTGCATGGTCTTCATATGTTAATTCTCTCTCTTTAGCACATATTATTCTGTGTATTAAATTTCACAATGACACATTGCTTTGGAGCGAATATTCTTGACGCTCTCACAGCTCACATGTTGAAGTCCTAGAGTCCCCCTCCCCAGTATGGTAAGAGGAGGTAGGGGTCTTTGGTCTTTGACTGGTAATGAGGGTGGAGCCCTCAAGGTAGAAGCAATGCCCTTAGAAGAACGAATGCACAACCTCACTTCTTGGTTTGTTTTCTGCACTAAAAGACTGGGCACAGGAAGAGGAAGGCCATCTTCAAGTCAAGAAGCAAGCCCTCAACAGACATTTGCCCTCGGACTTCATATCTCTGACAATGTGAGAAATAAATGTGTTTTTTAAGCTACTACTTTATGCTGCTCTATTAAGCAGCTTGGACTGACAAACTTTTTTTTTTTAATCAATTGCTATCCAAAGTTTCATCCATTTTTCTGCCTGGCTGAAAAGTGAAGGACTGAAAAACGTCTCCTGCAACCCAGCACGGGCTTCGCACTTCTCTAACACCTGTCAGCTTCACCTTTTCTAATACGAAGCAATTGCTCGCTGCAAAATGACTATTTTTCCTGCAATCTATGGCTGGCTTTTTGTCACTAATTGGAGAATTTGCCACCTTAGAATCCAGTAAAGTGATGTTCTATCATATCCCAAATTTAGATTCTTTTTTTTTGACTTAGCCATTTGCTATACAAACCAATTCAAAGGCAAGTTAATTGTTATCTATTTTTATGGGAGAAAAAATTTTAACAACCTACATTAACCATTTAACTCTTTCCAGCTTTTGTCAAGTACTGATATTTTGGAGGATGATAATTTAATAGTGAGTTGGACTGTGGAAGATAAAAGATGGGAAAGTTTCTTGATTTTCTACTCATGTTTCTTTTTTTCTTTCTTTCTTTTTTTATTGTGAAAATACTGTACAGAGGGGTTACAATTACATGGGCATCTACTTGTGTTTCTTGCCCAAGGTCTTTCATAATATTTAGAAAGGCAACACAGGTAAAAGTGTACTTGAATTTTTCCCCTGAAGTTCTATTAGGAGCACCAAAATTGTTCTGAATTTCCAAACAACTGAGCAAAAGATTTGTATGTATGTATGTATGTGTAATCTATCTATACATATATATTCACATATACATGTGGATCTGTTTCTCTCTCTCCATAAACATGCATATATACACATATACATTCTCATAATATGAACACACATATAGGTCTTTCTCCCACTTGCATATACCTTCTGATGTAGGCAGGTGGAAAAAGTAACTTGATCAAGGTAGAGAAGATTATTATGTCATATCATCTTAAAAAGAAATAGTAGTTTGTTTTGATAATACATTTCAGTGTATTTAGTTGCTTATTGTACTAAGCAAGGACATTGTAAGTTTATTAATATATTCACTCAACAGACATTACTATGGTTACTCATTATAGGAAAATTCTTTATTAGACTTCTCATACCAAAAAATGAGAATAATTGTCCAGACAGCCTACCATTAGTAGAAGATATTCTATATTAAAATGGGCAATTCATAACTGATAACCTAGATAAGATGTATACCGCAGTCACTTGGAGTTCTGGAAACTGAGAATGTGATTGCTAACCAAAGTTCCATAAAATTAAAGGAATGAAAGGAATACTTCATGTCATTGCTTGAAATGTCAATTTGGTCTGTATCATTTTTAAGTGAAGGACTTTGTTCTGAGTGTTTGTGTTGAGTGCTGCAATATAGGGAGTTATTCACCCTTCCCTGTCCCCTTGCTGTTTGCCTTTGTAGAGAGCCAACAACTCCAGAAGTCCGGTCTCCTACAGACAAGCCAAGGACCACGCACAGGATGATATTTATGTGAACTACCCAACCATGCCTCAAAAAACAAAATCCAAAGTCTAAGCTGTTCCCATGATCTGAGTGCATTAGGACCACTATTTAAAAAATGTTATCTTGAAGTTGTACAAAAGATGTGTCATTTAATAAAGCATTCTGAAGACGCTATATCTCAATCAGTGCCACCCCTCCACATTCTCACACACTCTCCCCTAGCCCCCTTGCCTCATTCTTCTTTTTTTTGGGGGGGTCCACTCGTGGGGCCTGAACTCTGGGCCTGGGCGCTGTCCCTCAGCTCTTCAGATCAAGGCTAGCACTCTACCACTTGAGCCACAGTGCCACTTCCGGCT
>NW_012267259.1:15680996-15682685 GCF_000151885.1 Dipodomys ordii | reverse complement strand
CTCCCCACCGACATTGTAAAGCTCGTTTTGGACATGACAACTTGTACTTCTCATTGTTGCAACAGTTCCACCTGTATCCTTAAACAACTGGTTTTTTTTATTGGAGATAAGAGTCTTGTGGACTTTCCTGCAGGGGCTGGCTTTGAACTGCAATCCTCAGATCTCAGCTTCCTGAGTAGCTAGGATGACAGGCATGAGCCACCAATACCTGCCAGTATTTGACTTCTTTAAAAAAAGGATATTTGTACTTAGCTCTCTGAAATGTAATTAGATTTGTTACTTTTTTAAAAAGCCTTAGAAGTGGTAATTAATAATGATTAAGAAAACAAATTCTTTCCAAATGCTGGATGAAATAGTTTATTCTGAATATGAATTTCTGTTCTTTTCCATAACAAATTGGTGACAGGAACTTGAGATTTTCTTTCCCTTTTTATCATTATTAAAATCACAAGGACTCTCCCACTGAGAAGAGTGAGTGATGAGTGAAGGTTAGCCCTATTTCCTATTCAGGGAACACTGTAATGAATTTATTAACTGTCGATAGCAATATGGTGAATCACAAAGACTGAGGAAGAACTGGATAAAACACCTACACATTCATGGAAATGGGGATATTACAGCATGGAGGTACATTAGGGTGTCTGGTTGTTGATTTAAGGGTTATCCAAAGGCTGGTCAATCATTAAATACTTACTGAGCTTTTGCTACTTCCAAATATGAATAAAGGGCTTGCGACTGTGTTTAATCTCTGCTCAGTGCTTTTGATACCTGTCAATATTCGGAAGTAATTCTCCAGCAAAGGCGGATATGCTTCCCCACCAGAAACCAGGTGATGGCTGAAATCAGAGAGCAAAGGAAGGCAAGAGAGATCAGGCTTGCCAGCTTCCTAAATTCCTTTCTTAAAGCTAAAATGTGCTTCCACCCCTCCTCCTCTTCCTTCTTTTCTTCCTCTTCCTCCTTCTTTCTGCTTCTGTTCAGAAGGAATTTTCCTTCTTCCCCTTTCTCTTCCCCTCCCTTTCTAGTCTCTTTGTCTGACTCCCTCCTTCTCTTTCTTTCTATCTCACTGAATTATTACACTATTTTTTCTCAGAAAGTTAGCCGTGTGAGAGTCCTTGTGATTTTAATAATGATAAAAAGGGAAAAAGAATCTCTTAAGTTCAGGTCACCCATTTGCTACGGAAAAGAACAAAAATTCATATTCAGAATAAACTATTTCATCCAACATTTGGAAAGAATTTGTTTTCTTAATAATTATTAATGACCACTTCTAAGATTTTTTTCCTTTCAATTTTCTATGGCCTGCATAAAGTCAAAAGGCCTCATCTATTTCCCGTTGCTTTTTCCAAGTTATGACTTTGGCTGGATCTACCTACAGAAGCACATTAACGCCACTGGCTGCTTGACTCAGGTTCTTCGTCCAGTTTGGTTTTTCCAGTATTAGGACGCTTCACAGTTATTTTTTCTTTTTTTATTATTAATAAGTTTTTAATTGGGCAAATACCGTACAGAGGGGTTACAATTACATGAGCAAGGTAATGAGCACATTTCTTTCTTTTTTTCATGTTTAATTAATTTTTTTCTTTTTTTAATTTTAATTTTTATTTTTTGTGAACATACTGTACAGAGGGGTTACAATTACATGGGCAGGATAATGCGTACATTTCTTATCAAGCATTGCAGCCTCCTCCT
>NW_012267259.1:15675461-15680384 GCF_000151885.1 Dipodomys ordii | reverse complement strand
CTTTTTGCTTATGTGGTGCTGAGGAATCGAACCCAGGGCCTCATGCATGCAAGGCAAGCGCTCTACCACTGAGCCACCTTCCCAGCCCCTTGCCTCATTCTTCTTAAATGTGTAAGATACATACTGGATTCTTGACAGAATTATCCCCCTCTTCATTCATCCACTCCTTTCCCCTTGATCCCACTCAATCCCTTTCAAGTTCTCATGTTTTATTTTGCTGAACTTTGATTTTGCCTTTCTAAGAAATTATACTATTTGAGTTCTACATGGGATTTACCATATTTCAGTTAATACATTTGTATACACTTACATGCCACCCAACATATTGACTTATAAGTCTATAAGCTAGATCTAGCTTCTACATATAAAGGATAGCATAAATCCTTTGACTATTGCCTAACTTACTTCACTTAACATAATTTTTTTCCAGATCTTTCCATGTCTTTACAAATGGAACAATATCATTCTTTCTAATGGATAAGTAAAATTCCATTGTGTACATATACTACATTTTCTTTATTCATCCATTGAGGGCCATCTGGACTGATCCCATACCATGGCTATGGTGAATAGTGCTCAATGAACATGGTTGTTCTGGTGGCTTTACTGTGTGTAATCTTTTGGATAAATGCCTAGGAGTAGAATTGCTGGATCATAGAGTAGTTGTATATCTAGTTTTTTTGAGGACCCCCCCCATACTGCCTTATAAAGAGGTTGAACAAATTTACATTCCATCAATAGTGTATAAGGGTTCCTTTCTCCTCACACCCACATCAGTATCCCTTATTATTTGTATTCTTGACCATGGTCATTCTCAGTGAGGTGAGGGGAATCTCTGTGTTGTGTTGATTTGTATTTCCTTCATGACCAGAGATGTTGACATTTCTTCATGTGTCCATAGGCCTATTTTACTTCTTTTTTCGGAGAAGATTTTCTTTTAGTTCATTAGTCCCTTTCTTAATTGGGTTGTTTGGTTTTTGAGGATTTAAGCTTTTAAGTATCCTCTCAGTTGCATTTATTTCATTTCATGAGAAAAAGAAAAAAAAAAAACATTGCCAGGAGAACATTCTCATCAGAAATGCTTCAGAAAGCCTGAATCTAATCAGCTTAGATGTGAAAGGAAATGGACTAGGTCATGTATCCAAATGATTCAGGGGAGAAGAACCTCTGGCAGATGATACTGGGCAGGATTTTCATGGATCTAGATTAAGTCTGGCCAAATGGGGGCTCCTCCACCAATGCTGGGGATGCTCCCTGGAGCTGGCCTTACCTAACCACTATGCAGGCCTCCCTGTTCCTCCATCATGGCTATCAACAACTGCTGGTCATTCACACACTGTATAGTGAAGGGTTTGCTTCTCCAACACATTGGGAAGAATTGGTTAGATGCGTATTATTAAGTAGATAGCACAGCCAGAGATGAGAGTATGTTTGTAGGGCTGGATCTGGACAAAAGCATCTTACTGGGCAATGTAGGGTACTATAAAACAAGGAAAGGTCCTAGAACTTGGCAGGGTGATGAGCAAATGTCATTGGTACCTCAAGACACCTCTTGGTTATGTGCTAAGAAGTGAATATGGAGGGGTTCTCATTTAGTTCTTTCTCTCCCCTTTCTTCTAGAATGCTCTATCAGCTTATCTCAGAAGAATCACTGGCAAGGAAAAAAAAAGAATAATCACTTAGGGAAACAAATCTGAGAAGGTCATCTCCTCCTTTTGTAATTTCAAATAACATCAACTCTGGCTCTCTGTAGCTTTCTTTCCACCATGCCAGAATTTGTCATTTGGGCAAGTTACTAGTTGGTCCAATAATTAATTTCCTTAAGCAGCCCACCTGAGGGTGCATACACTTGAAATTTGACATCTCCCATAACATTTTTATTGTTTTTTAAATTTTAGTTGCTTTAAAAAAAATAAACTCAAAATACAAGAATGATTTAGTCCCCTTTCTTTTGTTCTCCATGTACTCTCCCTTCAGCGTTTGGGATGTTTTTTTGCAGGATTTTGGGATTGTCCTGAAGAAGCCTCATTGGTGACATCCTCACCTCCCCAGCGGCTCCGCCTCATAAAACTCCTTCCATTGCATCCATTGTCTTTCTGGACATTTTTCATAGCAAAACAATTTCAATGTAATCTAGTATTGTATTGAATTCACTGGAACTTTGGTACTCTACCTACCAACTTCCTTTTCCTTTGAAAACCTTCTATTCTGGTTGCTATTAGGGAAACATCCAAAACAGATCCACAGAATAAAAAAGCAAGAGAAAAATGGAAATGAATGGTATTTAATAACCAAGTGAAAGGAATTATTGTCTGAGAACAGGTAGTTTGTAAAATTCTTACTCTTTATAATGTTTGGTTTGGGCAAGAGCACATTTTTATTAACTTCAAATGTGTGTGCATTATAATCAGCACACAGACTTTCGATATTTAAAGTTCTTCTCCCCTCTCCTCCCCTCTTCTCCCTTCTCCTTCCCTTTCTTCTCATTACCTCCTGTTCAGTTTCCTCCCCTCCTGTGTTGGCAATCAGAGCCATGGCCTTGTGCCTGCCAGGCATGTGCTCTACCACTGAACTGCACTGCCAGTCCAAGCTAGCAATTTCATTAGTTCGTAATGAAAGGCAGGTGTGTGAGATTGTAACTTTTAGTAAATACTCAAGCTTATCAAACATTTTAAGCAATTCAGTTTATTACTAAAATACTATCCATATTAATTTAAATCCATGGAGTATCAATTTTAAAGAGAAAATAAAAAGTGATTTCCATAGATTTGTTTTTACCTTACATATGTAAATTATCCATTTATGCAGAATTATATTGACTATTAATTCCAGGTACATTATAGTAATTTTCCAGATTGGGAGAGTCCACATTTTCATTTGAGATCAACACAAACCTTTTTCTTTTTCTTCTTTTTTTTTTTTAAAGCAACTCATATAAAATGCTGTATTTGATACTACTTACATACAATTTAAGGCAGATTGAAAACGTCTTAGCATTAAGATGCTTATAAAGTATAGACAGCACTGTGAAATTGTGAGTACAAAACTTTCCCCAAGTGAAACAACATATCTTTGAAAATTATAATGCAGTATATAAAATACATAGAATTGTTATTTTATTATCTACATTAGTCCGGCCACTATTAAAATGTGTTAACCTTGAGGTTTAGATTTTGTTTTAGTGAATATACTTCTTCATTGCTCTATTCATGAGAATTTTCGTAGCCACATTTCTTCAACTTTTGTGCTTTTGTGCATTGTTAAGATTTTTTAAATAAATCCTCACGATTGATTTATATGTTATATTTCTGTAGATTCAAATTACTGTTGAATATAGTGCTGTTTGAATATGTCTTATTTTGGGGGTTTGAGTGAGAACTCTGGGATCATCCTATTTTACTGCCTCTTGTCTCTGCTTAAGTAAGTTACACGATTTCTTCTCCAGTTACTTGAGAGTCTCAGTTTGTATGGCATACGCATATTTGCCTTGCTGCACTGTATTGTGTTATTTTGAAGGAATGCAATGGAGCGTTGTGAAGTTGTTGTGGTTGGCTCATTGTGTGATGAGTATTCTTTCTTTTGCCACAAGTTTGGAGCGGATGCTTCTGGGCTCCTCAGGGTGGGCTCCTGGGGGTCTCCCCTGGGAAGCTCATGACCTGTGGAGTCCCTCAGGGCTGCAGCTTCCAGGCGAGCTTTACTCATGCTTGCCCGAGACTAAGCGAAGCAGGTCACCCCCCTGACCAGTTAAGTGCCTGTCCTGTGAGTTCCAGCTTCTGTTGCTCCGATCCGTGGACACAGCCATGGGTTCCCGCACCTCTCTGGATCTGTTGGCCGCTCAGGTTTGGAGTGGCAGGTGTCCTGCGACCTTAGTTCTCTGGTTGCTCTAAAAATGCCCCAGCTTTTCAATGTGTCCGGCGTTTTCTAGGTGTCAGCCTATCTGAGGCGTCTGCCAAGCTTTTGACATGTTGCAGTGAACACAGAAGGCCTTTCTCCATCCGCCTTTATACAAAGCATTTATCCTTACCATTTGTTGATAGAACAGAAAAAGAAAATTATTAGGCACTGACATCAACTTCACTCCCGAATATGTATGGACTGCCAAGGTATTACAACGGGACAGAGAAATCTCCTGAAACTAAAGACACCTATGAACAGCATCTAGGCACACTGTCTTCATGACAGAGGGTGAGCTGGCTTCTGACTAAAGAAAACCACGCATCTAGGTTGATGCTATGAAAGATATGGAGAAAAGCTAGATGGAATGGAATGGATTATTTCTTTATGGTGGCTTTAGTATTTGACATTTTTCTTTTTTTTTCCCTTCTTCTTCTTTTGTGCCTGTTGTGGTGCTTAAACTCAGGTCTGGGCATTGTCACTGAGCTTTTTTGCTCCAAGTTGGTGCTTCACCACTTGAGTCACAGACCCACTTCTGGGTTTTTTTTTGCTAGCTAATTGGAGGTAAGAGTCTCACAGACTTTCCTGCCTGGGCTGGCTATGTCCTGCAGCCTCAGATGTCAACCTCCTGAGTAGCTAGGATTTCAGGTATAAGCTACCTGTGCTGAGCAGTATTTGACTTTTTTGTTCTTGTTGTTGTTGGTTGTGGCGCTTGAACTCTGGGCCTGTGAGCTATCCCTGAGCTCTTCAGCTCAAGGCAAGTGCTCTACCACTTGAGCCACAGCACCACTTCCGGTTTTCTGAGTGGTTTTTTTAAAATTTAATTTAATTTGTGAACATACTGTACAGAGGGGTTACAATTACATGGGCGGGATAATGCGTACATTTCTTTTTTTTTTCCCCCCGTACAAGTTTTTTTTTCTTTTTCTTTTTAATTTTATTTTATTTTATTTGTGAACATACTGTACAGAGGGGTTACAATTGCATGGGCAGGATAATGCGTACATTTCTTACCAAGCATTGCAGCCT
>NW_012267259.1:15654498-15669336 GCF_000151885.1 Dipodomys ordii | reverse complement strand
ATGGGAGGCTTTGCCATTTTTTTAGTTCTGTGTTGATTTCCTTTTTCAAGATTTTAAAGTTTTCATCATAGAGGTCCTTCACTTCTTTGGTTAACTTAATTCCTAGGTATTTTGGGTATGAGTCTCTAGAATTAAGAAAATCTCATAAAAATGTACTTAGTAAACTAGTCAGAAATGCCAAGCCAATATGTAGCAATTAAGTTGGAGACACAGATTCAGCAAATATATTCCAGATTGACCTAAATCTAAGTTAAAGGCTTCTATATCCTGTCATGGGTTATACAACTGTGTGGTAGTAATAATTGCATGCATTTAAATTTTGATGTTTAATCTTACCTACCTGGATATCATATGAATAATTTTCCCTGGCTGTAAAGGAGTGGTCAGAGTTCTAGAAGGAAATCCATGGTTCAGTTTTACTATGTGATGTAAGTCACTTCCATTGTGGGTGTACTCTCACTAGGAGATAAATGCATTGATGTTTAATGCCATTTTCTACATTAATACTTTATGATCCTACCCAAACAGAATGGACCTAAGAGCAATTAATTTCTGTCATAAGATGGGTTAGAAAAAACCCACAAAAATGTATAATAAAGTCTCAATAACCTTCTATTTAATAAAGGGCTTTCACTTTATTTTGAAAATAGCAGGCTAATAAGTGAAGAAGTAACATTTCAAGGTTAACAGAATATGATTGTCAGAATTCTGCTTGATTACATAGTTACATTTCATCACATGGTAACAAAAGTGTACGGAAATCATTAAATATTGCAGTGTTAGCAATATTAAATAACCTATGGATAAAACCATCAACTTGGTAGTTCAAGATCTCAATCATGCAAGTTAAGGTGTGAAATAATATTTCGGGACCAATTTATCCTTTTTAAAAGTGATGATGCAAATTTTTAATATTGCACAAATATAAGTTATTTTCTTTGTTGCAGTATTTTTGTAAATTTCTTAGAATTATGAGTCCTTGATAACAATGAATTAGGGTTGTCTATTAAGGATTGAAATATGTATAAAACTATAAATTTGGCAAAAGGTGTCTCTTCAACTATGTATCATACATTCTTACGAAGGGGAAACATCACAGACAGATTTAAAAATAATCAGATTTCCTAATTTTATTATTGCCTCATCATATTTTCTGTTCTGCCACAAATTCACATTTAGTTTCCAATGATATAATTTTTTTTGCATTTCATTCCAAAAAGTGGTTCAATTACCATTTACATACAGATGTTCTCAGACTATTATTTATCTGGAATAGATTACAACTAAAAACAAAAACTATGTTCACATCATATCATCCTTAACAGAAACAAATTTCTGCTGCATGTTTTATTTTTTAACAAGAATTTAATGTCCAAAGTTATTTTTCAAAGTGATCATAAACATCCTATTTAGTCATCCACAAATGACATCCCTTTATCATGTACAGTAGAAGACTTCACAAAGTCTATATAAATTAATTAAATAAAGATATATAGGTAGGACACATCCAACATATATGCTAGAATATTTAGAGATGCATGGGGCCATAGACCTGCAAGATGTGTGAACCTCCAAAGTAAATAAAGAAGCTTCAGTGGCACAGATAGTATAGCCCAATGTGCGTGTGTGTGTATGTGTGTGTGTGTGCGCGCGCGCGTGTGTGAAGATTCAGGTGCAGGGGAAAGGACAAGGAGCCACTGACAATCCTAGGATGTAGATAATGATAAAGCCATCTATCAGAGAGCAGACTAGGTGTAATGAAATAACTGAGTGTCCTACAATTAGAATCATATTCTATGCAGATGGATCTTTCTTCGAGATTTCAAACACCATTCCCTTCATTTTGTCTACTTGTATTCATATGTCAAGAGTTAACACTTTGTTCAACTACACAAAACATTTGTGAATCTGAATTTGATTAGTTCAATTATACTTTAATATTGGATTTCTGCTTGATGTTGAATGCTAAGGTAAGACTGACATTTTATTCTGTTGCCTGTCTTTACATCTCTATTGAATGATCTATGTCTGAATCTACCTGAAAATCACTCTTTAGATGACTTCTTTGAGAGAAATCCTGCTGTGACTTAAAATAAAATTATAGTTAACCTTCTCTGCCTGGATTTAGATTTTTAAATTTCAGCAATGCTTTTGAGAACATAAATTGATTTCTTGAATTATTTAAAATAGCAACTAATTCTAAATTTAGTATTATCACAGGTGCTAAGTGCAGCTAGGTACTCCATGAGTTGCATGATCATGTGTACAGAAAGGGTCTTTTTGCACTCAGTATAAAAACCATACTGAAAGATAGAAAAAAGTTGTATGAACTTGGGAAACTGCATCAAAATCATAATTAAAAATTTATTCTGTCTCAATTGACATGGTTGATACAGACGAGGGATGTAGGAAATATGTTAAAAATCCCTATAATTTAGATGGAATTAGTGGAAGAAATGCATTTAATTTGTAAATATACTTTCCTTCTCCTTCAATTATTTACAAGATGTAAAAAAAAAGTTAAAATAGGAAATAGTCTGAAAAGCACAATTATGGTTTTCCTGTTATTTAATAATTTAAACATTTCTTTTTCACCTAAACTTCACTTAATTAGCTACAGAAATTTATAAGAAAAAACTTGATTTGTAAAAACATCATTTCCCAAACTTCTGTTGAGAACGGAAGTTTTTTTTAAATAAAGAAAATGGAAGGTTTTCATTGAGAAAACACAGCTCTAATATTATCAATTATGTAATGCAGTTGTGAAAAAATACTGTGGACATAAGGAGCAATATAGATCCAAAAATATGAGTCGTGATTATTGTGTGAGGTATTTGTAGGACTTCAAAACACATGCCTAGTTTTTCTTTTTAAATTCTAAATGCTATTTTACGATAAGTAAGTTTGAATTTTGGACAATGAACTGAAGAATAATTTAAGAAGAATAAAATTTACACGAATCATTCATCACCTAAAGAACAACCAAAACTGAATATGCCAGTGGCTCGCGCCTGTATCCCTAGCCTACTCTGGAGGCTGAGATGGGAGCATTCCTGTTCCAAGCCAGCCCAGGCAGGAAAGTCTGTGTGTGGTTCTTATCTCCAATGAACCCCCAGAAAACTGGAAGTGGTGGTGCTCTAGCCTCAAGCCCAAACAAGGTCAGGGACAGTGCCCAAGCCCACGATGGGGAAAAATAATAACTTAAAAACAAAAACAAAACTAATGTATTGTCATGACTTCTTTATGAGCATAGCTGGTCATGAGTCCAAGAACATCTCAAAAATAGGGGACACAAAGTATAGGGTTTATTTATAATGAAGCCACAGGGTATTTTCCAACTCCAGTTCTCCCCAGAGGGAAGAGCTGGCTCAAGTGCAGGTCCAGGAATGGAGTAGAGGAACCCATTTCTGGCCATTTCTTTGCCTTTAATCAGATTCCAGCCTCCATGGATTTCAGTGTTCTCCCAGTGAAAACAAGAAACAGTAAGACCTTTATTTAATCTACATGGTCTTTAAGATCACTTTCAGAGATAGCTAGCAATACAACTGTCCAGAAAAACATGCCAGCCATTTAGGACACTTCCAGGACAGTCCGTAAGGTATTTGTGTCTCCTGTGTTGAAATCATTGTTGCAGTGACACAGATTCACATTCTTGAGTAAGAAAGCATGGACATCTTCTAGTTCCATAGGGGGAAAAAGATGAATAATCTTTCCAAATACATTTAGAGTCTGCTCACTTATGCATGAGTGCTGTTATCTTCTCATAATGTTAAGCGCCCTCCGCAGACTCACCGATAATACATCATGATTCAACTGATCGAGAGTTGGCCATCGAAAAGTGATTCTCACCTTACACGTTCTCTTGGGGGTAATATAGTCTCACCACATGCAAGAAGCAGCTACTGGTGTTGTGCTGCCTTTCTGTAGTCTTGACAGCACATGGCTGATGCCTTCCTCCACTTGCATGCAGTGCAAGCATTAGAGCAGAAGGCCAACTCCAAGAAACAGAACTGGGGAACATGTCAGCACATAGAGCCTCCCTGTTACTCTGCGCATTCCCACGGATTCTGCATCACCTAGTCACCATCCTCTGCTCTACAGTGTGCAAATGCACACTGTAAATCCTACAGCCTGCAAATACATAGTTCATAAGTTTTATAGGGCAGAAATTAATTGATGTAGCATATCACCAGCTCTTTTCACTATTAAATGCATACCGAGGGGGATTTTTTAAAGTCTATTTTGAGAGAGTGGTGGAACAGAAATTGTGTAATTAATGATTTGATAAAAAAAACTGGAAATTGCAAGATATGGTAACATAGTAATAAAATCAGAGATGAGTATAACTCACTTGGAAAAGTTTTCTCCTATTTATTTTTATTTCTTTGTTTAGTAAAATATGGCGTTGAGGCCTGCTGCTCAACTTCAGTGACAGTATAGCAGCATTTATTGCGTTATGTTAGACTAATCAAAAGTTTTTTTTTAAAATAAGAATTTCCTTAGCTCATTTTCATAGCAGTAATGGTTCCAACAGTAAAAGAAGTTTCAAGATTTTGTAGATAAATACTGGCCCAAGAATGAGGGGCAGACATCAATCTTTAGGATGTAGTTTTAATAGCTATTACAGAGATACCACATGCAATCAATTGGATCTGTAGAAACTATTAACAGTATAAAGCTATCAGTCCACTACCTCTCTGTTGGATAGAAGGTATAAACGGCTGACTGCTTTACAGTGATGAATTCTTTTCAAACGTAACTGTCTAACAAAGTCAGGGAACAATTCTACAAGATACTAGCACTAGTTACTACTTGGTGAGAGAAGTGAGATTTAGTAAGTATTTTCACTTTATTTTACATGCTCTATCAAACAGCATCTTCTCTAAGATATAAGTAAATATATAATTTTCATTTTGGTAAATCAAATTATGGTAGTGGCCAAAACCAGTTGATCCATAAATATTTTAAATCTGCCTAAATGAGTTAGCCTTGTGTGCCCCACTGTTTGTTCAATAAATTACTGAAGTGTTTTATCCACCTCCATCCTCTGAATACTGAGTTATCAGGTCATGGCCATTTGTACTTTCATTCACATTAAACAATATCCTAAGTTGGCCATGTGTACATTAATATTATCAGAAGGAAAAAGTAAATTCCCCCAGCTAATGTTTCTGTGAAAGGTATAGACGTTGGGGTGGTCTCTGATGTCAGAGAAACTGTTCTGCCTGCTGGGATTTTCATTGGTCTCTTCCAGCGTTATGTAGAAAATAGTGACCCTTGCAGTCATCTGTACACATCTCGTGCAACCCCACTGAGTCACATTCAGAAGGAGTCAAAAGATGTCTTTGGTTCATAGCAACCCTTCCCTCACTATGAGAAGCTGCATGCACACTCACGACATCACACAGTGGCTGGAGGGAGAAGGGTCTGCGCAGTGTAAACCACCTTCTGTCACAAACCGACAAGCTCGGATGATTGAGAGCGCATCGGCAGCCGTCCTGCTAACCCCAGTGGGTTCGCTGTTTAACAGAGCTCCAGGAGGTGGCTAGGAGTGACTTCCCATCTTTGGTTTTTGTAGATTTCTCTGCTTGTGATTTTGATTCCAAGAAACACCGACTTGTGTCAGGTGCCTGTTGGACTAGAAAGTCTCCTACTCTTCACAGAACAGGTGTGACTTGGCTGCGTGGTTAAGTACACTTCGACAGGCTGGAATAAAGCTCCCTAAGTGGACCATGACATATTTTCTAGTGTTTTCTCACCAGAATGGGATTGGGCTCAAGGCCCAGGAAGCTAACTCCTTGGTCACGCTCTGTTGGAGTGACATTATTTTCGGAATAAACTGGCCCAGGGTTAATCCTGCCTGATTGTTTACCCACTTTGCTTGTTGGGAACACCAAAAGGCATTCTGCAAACAGCCTCAGGCAGACACTGGTCTGCCACCAGAGCCACAAGAGCAGGCTCCTGTCCTTAGCAGAGTCCCCGGGGACCTGCTGTCTGTGCTTCTGGCACATTAATAATGCTGAGAGGTGAACGTGGACCCCCCTGAGGGTCTTTTCCCATAAGTCCCTGGGAGAAACTCGTGGTGGTGGCTAAGCAACAGCTCGACTGAGCAGGCTGGGAGAGGCTGGCTGCGCAGGAGCTGTGCGGATGCTCTCAGCTTGGGCGGGGCTGCTCCGGAGCACTTGACTCATGGTACTCCTAAAGCAAATGTGACCTTTAGGTAAAGGAGCATCAGAGGTCTTAACCCTGAAAGCTGGGCTCCGGGAAGGAAGGGCTGTGTCCTCGGAAGTGGACATCATCTGCTTTCTGCTGCGTCCGCAGAATTCACAGTGCAGAGAGAGTTGGGCTCATTCTCTCTCTCTCTCTCTCTCTCTCTCTCAATTCCCAAAGGTGGAGGATAATTATTTGTCACAGCCACATTAACGCTTAGGATGAGTGTCTTGACAGGGTTTTCATGCCTATGTGAGTGATCTGGAGAGTTCTCTTGGCTGCCATGGGGGCCGATTGGTCAGGACAAAGACAGGGCCATTTTTCTGCAGTAGGAATTTACTGACATGAATTGCAAAGGGGAGGAAAAATGTGATCAGGGATCAGTGAAAAAAGAGACCCTTTCAGGAGACTCACCGTGCTAGTGAAAATCACACTGCTGTTTGAACAAATAGGGTCAACTTGTCATCGCGCCTGCCCAGTTCTGCCTGGTCTTTGAACTCACCCCAGAGTCGATGTAAGATAATCATAGGACACATGGTAGCAGAGGATCCACACAGAAGAATTTTTATTTTTATTTCTCTTTTACTGCCTAAACTAAAGGCCAGCATGAGTTTCTCTGTTCACATGGAAGTTGCTCCTTCCTCTTGAACCTTGCAAAGTTGTCATTTGTGTCAGGGCTGAAAATTTTACATGTGATCCCTTTTCTTATATAATTTCAGACAAAACAAGTCCAATACAAGGAAAAAAAATCTCAATGCTACCAGGTCCTGGCTCTCCAGGGTATTCTAAGCCTCTGATGGCTCTGGGGAAAGGGCTCTGGAAAATTCTCAGACTTCCTATTGATTTTCCTGCGTCTGTTCTAAGCCTGATGGCAAAAACGAGTGAGGTTTTCTGGAAGTCTGTGGAAGGTGATCGACGGTCACACAGATCTGCCTCACGCAGCTCGGGTGGGTGGCAAGGAGAGACAGAGTCAAGGACAAGGGAGCACAAACCAGACAGGTGCGTGCGTGCGTGTGCGTGCGTGTGTGTGTGTGTGTGAGACGCCCAGGCTGCCTTTTGTGTCTCCAGAACATTCTCTCCTTCTAACGTATCCACTTAACTCTTGTCACAGGAGCAAACCAGACAACAGAAATACGTTCACTAGTAAGAAACCTTTTTTTTTTTTTTTAAAAAAAAGAAGAAAGCAGCACGACTTTACGAAGGGCTATTCAACCACACAGCCATGATTTCAATGCCACAGATGCAGCCCTCAACAGCTGGGCAAGCACCTCCTGCCACCGTTAGCACGCTGATGTAGGCTTGTTATACAGAGATGGATAGAGCAATATATCCACGTCTACATTTGTCTCCACACACTCTCACACATACACACACACATACACACACGCGTACACACACACAGTAGAGCGATGCGGTCCTGCTTCATGGAGTGTTCTAATTTCAGGTTCCCTTATCATTGTCACTGGGCTTATTTATATGAAGAGTTAAAATACGATTTGTAGAGTTGACTAGATTTGTCTCTGTCAAAACCGAAAAAAGCCGCAGAACTAGTGGTGGGTGAGCTTTGTCTCAGGACAGACCCTGCTCCTAGATGTGCGGCCAGGGGTGGGCGTAAACGCCTGCAGTCCCTGCCAGTGCGGGCATCTCCCCCAGGGCCAAGGTTGCTGCTCCTGTCAGACCCTATGAATTTAGTGTATTTAAATGACTGTGCGTACGACTTGGATTCTACTTTTGTAAAACATAGATTTCCCCCATAGAAATTCAATAAATAAAGGACTTAGCCACTGAAGCAAGGAAGCAGAACTCCAATTTTTAACCTTCCATTGGGATCGAGGCTAGACCTGACCCACGTCAATGTGTTCTGCAGTTGGTCTTCTGGGGGGCGGAGGGTGTGGTGACCCTGCAGGCAGGTCCAGGACAGACTGTCTCTCTGGTCAGCAGTGGCCCCTGTGTGTCATTGAATGAGGCTGGAGCTGTAGCTGAACCCGTAGCTGCTGGACCTTGACAATGGGGGCTGGGCATTTTCACTCTGTTCCGGGGCATAGCTGGGAAATGTCTGTGCACGAGACATCTTGGATGGACCGAACCCATGACCTGGAAAGGAGAAGAGAGTTGTACTGAGAAACAGATTCAGAAGAGCAATAGACAGACAGACAGACAGGTGGATACACAGATAAAAAATAATAACTAGGCTGGGCACAGGGGATAGATGCCAATGGCTCACCCCTGCAATCCTAGCTACTTAGGAGGTGGAGATCAGAGGATCACAGTTAGAAGCCAGCATATTCAGGAAAGTCCATGAGTCCCTTATCTCCAATTAACCAGTAAAAAAGCCCGTAGAGGCATGGCTCAAGTGGTAGAGCACCAGCCCTGAGTTCAAGCTCCAGTAAATGCACATGTGCATGCGCATGCATGTGTGCATGCACACACACACACACACACCTCCCCAAAGCAACCATTAGTCCCAGAAGACTGCAAAACTTCAATACTGAGCTGGTTGGAAGGAAGTTAGTAAAGAGTATTTCACAATTTTGATCTTTGATGATATTTAAAATGTTTGCAGACCAATGATTCCCCCAAATGTATGATTCCAAGAACTTTGGATGCCAGACAAGTAAAATTTCTAGGAATCTCAAATTTCCATCCTTCAGTCCTTCAAAAGTAGCAAAGCCATTCTCCTTACAAGCTATTTTTGATAGAGAGCTCATTAGCTGCATTTCTATTGTGCTCACTTTCCAGAATAAGAAGCAAATTACATGCTCTTTTTAAAACCTCCACGAACAGGCAGACTACAGTTTTCCTACCATTCATCACCAAGAGTAAGCATTTTCCATGGCAGAGTTAGAGGCTCAGGTTTGCCCTAATGAGTTTGTGGGTCCCGGAAAACAGAAGCTGTATCAGCAATGCGACACTCCTTGATGTTTACTGAAAAGTAGACGCTATATCTTACCCAAAATATCCTTAAAGAAATTTCTACCTATGTTTTTGGTTGCTCACCAGCACAGTCTCGAGATGCAAAATTGTCAAATGCAAACGAGAACAGAAGCGGTGGCTGAACACCAGTCCTGATGCCAATACCAGCCAGAAGAAAGACGCTCATTCGAAGAAAGCTTTCAGATGAACTTAACAGCAGCTATCCTGTCTTTTTTTTAAAGTTTTTTTTTGTAAAGCAGTAATTATTCTTCACACTTGAGAACAACTTGTGCCTCATGGATGGGCTTAGTGAAGAAAAATAGATGCAGCATGCACGACTTTCTTCAGAGTTGATATTATACTCAAAGGACAAGATAAATTTAGTTTGATTTCTGTGTGGCTGCTCTCCGGGGAGAGGGATCCCGCGAAGAAAATCTGTTCCTGCAGACACGCGGAGCAGCTCCTCCCCAGGTCCGATCGGGGCCTCTGCCCTTCGCCATGTCATTGGCTTTAAGACAGTTTGTCCCATATGTCTGATCACACACACACACACACACACACACACACACACACACACACACACACACACATTATCCTTCAGCAACGGGAGCTTGGACTGGAGGGAAGAGATCCAGAAGAACTGGGTAGGAAAAGGCTAATGAGAACAGGCAGAACTGCTTGAGTGTTATGGTAACGCCAGACCCCTCTTACAGAATAGACAGGAACCATGTTTTCTCTGCGGTGTGTCTGATTCTCACCACACACGCGCAGGCCCAGGAGAGAAAGTGTGCCTCCCAATCCTGGAGGTGGCTTTCCCAGGCAGGTGCTTCTGAGCTTCCAGAGCCTTCTGTACCTGTAGCTTCTGTATTTCCTCCTTCTCTCTTCTGCAACTCTATTTCCTTCTGGGGCCCTGCGGGTCATGAGTTCGGCTCCTGGGCCACAATTCTCACTGGTTCCATAAAATTTTCCCACAGCTCCTAAAGTAGTAGTCCCTTCCTCACAGTCCCTTCAAAGTCCCCGCTGAGTCAGGTTTCCTTTCTTGGATGATTTCAGTAAGGGAGAAAGAAGCAGAGCAATTGGAGATGGTGGGGAGGGGTGGAGGGGGGAGAGAGAGAGGAAGGGAAAAGTGGGGGGGGGAGTGGATACAGACCCCGCCCTGAATCTACAGTACCTGCCCCTTGAAGCTCTGACTCTGCCACTCACCAGCTCATCTCTGGGGTTCTCAGTTTCTTCATCTGCAACTTTCAGATGGTGAGAAAAACATGCCTTTGGCGTGGGATGGCTGGTCCCAGCTCCCGTGGTTAGGGGACCAGAGCCGTGGTGGTAGGCCCCAGGCAGGGGGCTGACCGGGCAGCCAGTGAACATGTTTATACCAGGAGCTGGTACCTCACACCTATATCCTTGTTCCTTTGGAGGCTGAGATTGGGAGGATTGTGGTTCAAGGCCAGCTTCAATGGAACAGTTCACAAGGCCTCTTCTCAACGGAGACCTGAGTGTGGTGGTGCACGCCTGGGAGCCATGCTCTGGAGAGCAGGACTCAGGCATGCCTGGGAAGAAAACAAGGCCTTACTGGAGAAATGTCTAGTACAAAACAGGGCTGGCGTGGCGACTCAAAAGTAGAGCACCCGCCTAGCAAGTGTAAGCCTCTCAGTGCCAAGCCCAGTACCATTGTCACAAAGAGGCCTGAAATAAAACAGTGAAAGACCTCGTTCCTGCTTTGGGGTTTTACTTTTTAAAGGTTTAGAGCAATGCTAGGGGCATGCCTTTAGTTCATCTTACTTGTGAATTGGTAATTGGGAGAGTGAGGGTTTAGGCTGAACCTTCAGAAGAGCCTTTGCCTTTGAATACATACGGCTCCCGCCTCCCAGGGAATCACCCAACCAGTGTTCCCAGTGCTCCCTCCATTCACAGGAAGATCCCGCACGAAGGGAGGCTGCTGACTGTTCCTAGGCCGTAAGCCATGCTGGGAAGGGCGGCAGACAAGGAAAGCAGACGATCGATCAATGGCCACTGCTGTGCAGATGGAGATGGACACCCGGCAGAGCCCCCAGCTGCGTGGCTGCAGGAGCACACCCACGTGGTCACTGTCATTCCTCTGTTCAGGCCACCCTCGCCCAGCACCTCTGGGCGCTGTCTCTCACGACTGCATGCATGTCTGCGATGTTATTTTCTTCCAAGGTTAGCTGTGCTTGCTTCCCCTCCTCTGCAAATCATTTCTAGCCTAATTGAAAATTAATTTATGATGTTCCTTACATCAACCGACGATTTACTTCAGACAATTCGTGAACTAGGCTGTTCAATGCTTATAGGAAAAATAACACCCTCCATCAGAACGGAATATTAGGAAGGCTTTGTAAATGCTGTTTGATTTTTTTTCCCCTTTTGGCAACCCTAAGCGTGGGAACAAAAGAGAGAAATAATTACGCATTTTCTCAGCATTCATTTGAATGGTGCCCTTGGGCACTGTGCATGAAAGCAAAGCAAAGCAAAACAAAGCTCAACTCTGTGGCTTCAATTAAAAACTCGATGGCCCAGACCTGCGCACCCTATTCTAGGACTGTCCTAGCCGAACCCATCCTCCCGCACCTCCAGCTCACTGGAGAGGTAGAGCAGCTGAATGCACCCCAGCGGAGCTAAGGGATGCTACTGATGAACAGCCAAAGCCCATGAACCGCTGTTTGTCTCTAAGTCCTCTTGAATGTTGGTTTCTACACCACTCTGTATTCTCCTTTGCTGTCACAGAAAATCGCATTTTCTATCAAAATGTCCCACACGATGCTCATCTGGGAGATGAAACCATATCGTATTCAACTGTACTTTGAGATGACATTCATACCACCACCTCCTCCTCCTCCGTGTCCCCGTGGTGTGCACTTTACACACGCCCAGAAACACAGCGCTACGCTCTAAGTAGGACTTGAGCACTGGCAATGGAGAGCTTGCAAACACTTGCTCTAGTTTAACAAAATGATGGGAAATCTCTTCCCCCAACCCAGCAGCCTCCAGAGCCGGAAGAACAGGGAAGGGGAAACCCGCCAGTCTCATGAGGAAAGTCCCCCCGTTGTGAATTCAAACAGTCACACTGGTGATAGACTAGAAGGAGCCCCAATACAGCACAAAACAGCAATGGAATCGGAACGCAAGACCAAAGATGGGTACCATGCATAGAAGAAAAGAGGCAGGTGACAACAAATCCATCCCCAAGAATTAAGAGCCCCATCCCGGACTGCACCTGTGTCCCTGAGCGCTTCTTCTCTGCTCTTACGAACCAATTTCACTCCTGATATACAATCTAAAAGGAAATTTATTTTGGTAAGGTGTCAGATGGGTCCCAAGGCATAAAACGTGGTTATTAATTGGCAAGAGGAAATGGCCTAATGTCACTTAGTAATGACTTGGGTGTTAATGATCTTCAGTAGAATCTGAGAGAGATGAAAGGGTATTGTTACTTCAAACAAAATACTAACACAAAGCACAAGAGAAATAAGTAAATAGAGAAATCAAGTTCCCTAGTGAAGAAAGGAATTGGCCCTAATAAAGAATTCATAACTGGGCCTGCTGGTCAGACAGGATACTGCCTTCCTTCAGCAAGCTGCTTCTAGCGACTAACAGGAAAATGGACAGGGAGACTGGAGGTGTAGGCCAGTGAGGCAGAGAGCAGAGGGAGAAATTGGGGTATGGAATAAAAGCGTCTGAGAACTATTCCTCAGGTGACTTGGATCCAGATTTTTTTTAATAGTTTAATATTTATATTCTAACCTTATAGCTAGGTAAAAGTTAAAACTATACCAGAAGTCGAATCAACCCCAAATTGTAGTTAACTAGTATCTTATTTATAATGTACTACATGTTCATTAGCTACAACTTAGACACAACGACCACTGTCTGGTCAATGTCTCTTCTACATAGAGTATTTGAGCTTCACTCCATTTCTAAAAAGTTAACATTCTGGAGCTTCTTTTGGTAAGATCCTGGAATGATTCAGAAAGTCCAGGTGGTCAGAAGCTTTACTCACTTGAATAAAAAACTGAAAAACAAAATCCCCGGGGCTGGCTCTCCAGGTGTGAGGAGGAGCAGCAGAAGGAGGCAGCGTGCCTGTGAGACCCTACCTCAAAAATCACCAACGCAGAAACAGACCTGGGGTGTGTGCCTCACTGACAGGGCGTCCACGTGGCAAAAACGAAGCCCCAGGGACACTCCTTGCTCCTGCTATGAACAAACAAGACCCAAAAGCAGCAAGTACAGCGGGACTCATACCCTTGGATTTGCTTTAACTTGAAATTCAGACAGAATTGTATTTTGAAAGATAAAGTCATTAGCTTTCTATTCATTTCATTTTACCATACATTTCGAGATTCTCCTATGTGCTTATAGTGTCCTTTGAACAAATTCAACTTCTCTACCATGATTTTTAATTCTATTTCTAGTATCAGCCCATAAATTCTCCATAGCAAACAAATACCATTAAATGTATTATTTGGTTTGATATACCACTTACTTGTTTTGGTTTGCATGCATTTGATTTCTCTTGCATTTTAATTCTCATAATTATCTACTGGGATATTAATTCTCTACAATTGGGATCTCTTTATGCAACATAGCTGGACACTTTATTATTACCACTCACAGAATGCATTTGAGTAGTTACAGACTTTATAAGCAACCTGTCGTATACAATAATTTGGTAAATATTGAAATGAAACAGTCTAAGTTGAGACAATAAGAGTAGAGAATTTATGGAGTGAAATTCATTAATATTGATGAGCAAGAGGAATGGAGAAATACTCTATAAGGAAAGATTCAGGTATTTAGTTTTTATATCATAAATATTTTATTGTGACTTTCAAAGGTTCGGCTATAATATCTGAACGCGGTACCAAGAAGACATAGATTGCTATGCATCTCCTCCTGGATTTGAAGGTAGTTCAGCAGTTTTAGCAAACAAAAAGTTAGGAGTATAAAGATCCTGATAGGAATGAAGCTCATGTTAATGTCCTACAAATCACAGGAATGAGGTGACAAATCAGCTAACAGTCCTTAAAGTCACACATTATGAAGACACTGGACATTTTTATCTTACAGACCTTATCTAAAACTTAAAGCTAGTACAAAGAAACACTTTTTTTTTCAAGTAGGAAAACTAGTACCCAAGAATATATTTCTGGATATAAAAAACTTAGGCAGCTGGGTGCTGGTGGCTCATGCCTGTAACCCTAGTGACTCAGGAGGCTGAGATCTGAGGATCACAGTTCAAAGCCAGCCCAGGCAGGAAAGCCTGTGACTCTCTTCAAAAACCACCAGAAAATTGGAAGTGGTGCTGTGGGTCAAAAGGTAGAGCACTTACCTTGAGCTGAAGAGTTGAGGGACAGCACCCAGGCCCAGAGTTCAAGCCCCATGACCGATAAAAACCCAAACCAAACCAACACACACACACACACACACACTCACACACACTCACACACACTCACACACACAAACACAGGCAATCAGTAGCATTCAAAATTAGTTGCATGTATGCAATGCAAGGTTGACTCATGTTCTAACAGTGTTTTAGAGTCTCATCTCAGAATAGGCACATTTCCCAAGGTGCCTAACCTCACCATAGCTTATCATCATCTTTTCCTTTTCCTTCTCCTTCTCCTCCCTCACCATAGCTTATCATAATCATCTCCTCCTCCCCCTCTCCCCTCCCCTCCCCCCTCCCTCTCCCCCTCC